>NC_079332.1:14044185-14281685 GCF_029931775.1 Euleptes europaea
GGGAAGGCCTCGGTCTGAGCCAGCAGAGCTTTTCTGAGGTTCTTATGTGAGCAACTCATGGTTAATGAGGGCACCCATGGAAAATACCCCAGAAGTCCCAGAAAGTGCAAGGAAAGCATGCATTCAAAATACAGAGTTTGGAAACCACTGCCTTATAATGTATTGAGAACCTTCAGCAGAATCCAGGGATTCCACAATGGGTTCAGGAGGCCCCCGTCAGATGAAGGGACCATGGCTCAGGGACAGAGCACCTGCTTGGCTTGCAGAAGGTCCCAGATTCAATCCCCGGCATCTCCAACTGAAAGGACCAAGTGGAAGGTGATGCGAAAGACCTCAGCCTGAGACCCCGGAGAGCTGCTGCCAGCCAGCATAGACAATAATCTTGAAAAACGGAGGGTCTGATTCAGTAGAAGGTAGCAGATGAAAGGTTCTGGAGGTATGATATCCACCGACTTAGGTCAACAGGTGTACAAGATCTTCAGCCCAGACCCGTCGTCGGTTTCTGCAAGCTGGCAGGTTGTTTCGACTCGGTTTCGGCTTTCTTCTTCTGGTATGATTCTGGGCCCGCCCGTCCCTTGTAATGATATAATTACTTCGCAACATGCTGCAGGAATAGTTAGGGAGACGGTGGCGGCCGTTACAACGATCCCGACAAGGAAAACATTAATTTCTGGAGTTCTTTTAATTAATTCATCAGGAACCACGCTGTGTGGGATGATTACGTTAAAGTGTTTAATTACAAATTTATATGTAATGATGCACTTTAATTACTTTGGACTGGCGCATTATTATTGGGCCCTTTTCCCAAGATTCCTGGCACCAGATCCGTGCCGCGCGCGAGGAAGCGACACCGTCGACGCCTGTGTTCCTAAATTATTTACACGGCTTGGGAGAAATCCAGGGGTGATTAATGAGGGGAAATGCACCTCTCCTGAGCGGAGGGTGTTCCCTTGCGCTTTGGGGACAACGGCGAAAGGGACGAGGAGGGGAGAACCGAGGAAAGCAGACCGGAGCCAAAAAGAAGGTCACGTCCTCGGTTGAAACGCAGACAGTTATAAAGACACACGAGCAGAACCGGTTCCACAATTCCCGTCGCCCCGGAAATCTGGGCGCAGTTAAAACCCCACAAAGGACCGAGAAGAGAGCGGATGAAGTCGTCCTTTTCGAGACGCGCGCTTCTGGGCGCTCTCGCCAGTCGGTTGCGGGCGCCGTCCTGCTCGGAGTGAATGATGCTTTTAATTAATTAATTTCTAAAGCCGCCCCAGGCACGGGGAAAGGCACCAGCGATGCAGATGATAAAATTTAAAAAGGAAGCATGTGGCAGCCTCCTGAATATAATAGCAAATCTAATGTGTTCGGAGCATCTGGGGCCAGAACTTTGAAGGACTTGGGGCCAAGCGAAGGGGTATTAAGCAAAAAGGAAGCTTTACTTAGAAAAACTGAATGTGGAGACGTCGCCAAAGGAAAAAAATAATGACATAACATAGCATTCTAACTATTAGCGCAGTTCCTTCCAGTTAACAACGTTGCTTTCACCCCCAGAAAGCGCATAACGGTGTGATGTGACCATGAAGATATGTGCAAACAATTCACTTTGGCATCCTGATCCTATTACGAACAGCGGCAGAAAGTGCCGTCAAGTCGTGGCTGAATTGTCGACCCTGTAGGGTTTCAAGGCAAGAGACAAACAGAGGTGGTTTTGCCCTTGCCTGCCTCCGCGTAGCGACCCTGGACTTCCTCGGTGGTCTCCCATCCAAGTACTAAGCAGAGCCGACCCTGCTTAGCTTCCCAAATCTGATGAGATCAGGACCCCAGCATGAACAGCAGTGGCCAAACCCATTGATTTGAATGGGCTGGGACCTCCACGATTCTGCAGAATCAGGGCCGTTTGCATAATTTGTTGTACCCCTCTGTGGCATATTCTGCAGGTCACCCCGTTTTTAAAAGGGCCCCATAGATTTAGGGGCAGTACAGAAAAGGGGTTCAGGTTGGGGCTTCATCTACAAAAAGGCAGCAATGAGCAGGCAGAAGAAATGGGGGGAGTTTGTCGAACTGTGAGCAACATCGAGCGAAGAAAAGGGGATTATTCTCTGCCTTTCAGGACATAGAGGAATTCTGTGTCATCCGTAAGAATGGCAATAGCTCTGGATAAATAGCTTTCCTTTATTTAATGCATGATTCACTTATAGGCATTTGCAAGATGGCTTTGGAAAAGGCATTAGAACAGATGGATAACTATGCTCGCTAATGGAGCCTCCATGTTCAAGAGCAATCTACCCTTTCATTATCAAAGGCCTCCATGTCTGGCTTGACAGCTTCCTGGACTATCATGTCAATAAACTGTATCCAAACTAGTTTTTAACATTCAAATTTTTAATTTCAGCTTTTGTATATTCCTTTAAACATATTATGCCAATAAAGGTATTTGCATTGTATTGTATAGTATTATTGACTGTCATGTGCTTAAAAACAAGGATTTACCTTATTTATATCCTCAATGGGGATGCAAAGTAGTTGACATCATTCTCCTCTCCTCCGTTTTATCCTCACCACAACCCTGCGAGGTAAGTTGGGCAGAGAGTGTGTGACTGGACCCAAGGTCACCCCGCAAGTTTCCATGGCAGAGTGGGGATTCGACAAATCCCTGCCCCAAAAAGCTTACAGATTGAATGTTGGCAGTAGGAAAAAGAGAAACTGGCATTTCAGGCATGGGGAAAGTGGGTTTTCAGACAGGAGGTAAAGAGAGAGGTGGCACTATCCAGCGGTTCTAGGCAGAGCTTTTAAAATAAAAAAATATAATAAAATATATAATAATATAATAAAATATATATAATATATATATAATATATATTATATATAATAATAATATTAAAAAATATAATAAAATATATAAACATCCTGCCATTCACTGAAACAATTCAAGGGAGCAGCCTTGGCAAGTATCTCTGCTTTATCTAGGGCTGCCAATAAGGTTGCCAGGTGCCCATTGGTGGCGGGCAAACCCCCGGCCATTTACGCCTCTGCCCGCCAACCACCTGAGGGTCGGCGGGCAAACGTGCCCAAGCGCTTTGAAACAGGATACTTACCGGATCCCTGTCTTGTTTGTAGTCCTCTTATTATTTAAGTTATTACTGTATAAGCTGCAATTAAGAAAGTGTATGAACCATATGGTCCTTGTGAAGTAACAAATGACTATTACACATTAATATTTTTTGTTCATATATTTTTTGTGTTGTTGGTTTATCTTTTCTTTTTACTCAAATGCCATAGTGACTGCATACAGTTGACTAACTTTATTTTTGTGGTCCAAGTTGTGATATTATTGAAACTTCCAGGTACAAGCTGGAGATCTCCTGCTATTACAACTGATCTCCAGGTGATAGAGATCGGTTCCCCTGGAGAAAATGGCAATTGGACTCTAAGGCATTGCAGTCCTTCCCCTCCACAAACCCCGCCTTCCTCTGGATCCACCCCCAAAACCTCCCACCGGTGACAAAGAGGGGCCTGGCAACCCTAGCTTTATCTTCACATCAGCCCTGCAAGGTGGTGACGTCCCCCAAAAACCACAGCGCTCTCTGGTCCAAAGCAAATATTGAACTTATGAAGCTGCCTTATACTGAATCAGACCATCAAGGTCCATCAAAGTCAGTATTGTCTACTCAGACCGGCAGCGGCTCCCCAGGATCTCAGGCAGAGGTCTTTCACATCGTCTGCTTGCTTAGTCCCTTTAACTGGAGATGCCGGGGATTGAACCTGGGGCCTTCTGCATGCCAAGCAGAGGCTCTACCACTGAGCCACGGCCCCTCCCCTGCCACCACTGGGGCATACTGTTGCTCACGCATCGCTCCCCCCCCCACACCTTCAGCCCAAATCACCCTTCAGTTTGGCAACCCCTTGTTCTTTTCGGGGAAGCCGTCCCAGGGCACGAAAGAGGAACTAAACGGCGGCCTGGTTTGGGTCTATTGCAGTACAGACGGGCATCTGCCGGTCGGCCTAATCGATCCGGGTAATAGCGAAACGCGTGCCAACCTCGCCAGCGCCAGATGGTGTTTGCGAACGCTGCCAGCTCCTGGCCGAGCACTGCCCTGGGAGATCCCGCCGAGAAGTTGCCTCCGCCGCGAGCCCTGCCAGACGCTCGATGCAGCATATGCTCCCTTCTGCCCTTCCACCTGTTGGCGGGTAGGATTCACACCCAGATCTGGCAGCTGAGGGTCGGAGGAAGGAGATCTGCGCGCGCGCACACCCCTTCTGGGTGGGTAAAAAGCCACCGAGGAGAAAGGTGGCCTCGCCGCAGCTCAGGGGGAGAAAGAGGACGGAATCGAGGAGAGAGGGGTAAATGGCCAGGGGTTTGCCCGCCACCAATGGGCACCTGGTTCGCTCCGACAAACGCCTCTCACCCACGGGCCGGTTCTGGAACTGGCTGGTTCTTTTCGGACCTCTGGACACAGTGGCACTGATCTACCCATGGGGAAAAGATCATTTACCCCCATCAAAGTCAGCTTGCTAGTTAAGAATCATAGAGTTGGAAGGGACCCCAAGGGTCATCTAGTCCAACCCCCTGTACAATGGAGGACATTCACAGCTGCCTCCCCCCCCACACCCCAGTGACCCCAGTGACGGCAGAGGCCCTCCCCCGATCGCCTCACAGGTCCAGTTCGCGAGCCCTGTGACAGGACCGTCCCGGTGGTGGCCCCTGATTTTGGAACGCCCTTCCCTACAGCAGATTCCCCTCATTTTAAGCAGCAGGGGAGCGTTGTTTTCGTTTGCACAGGCCTCGGGAGGAGTCGGGTCCATGTCTTCTGGCGCCGCTCGGGGTTTTTAAAATAGCGGCTTCTTTCCGGTAATTTTTAGTAGGCGATCTTTTCCCGTTTCGTTGCAACTTTGATCGCTCGTTTTGGGCAAGCAGCTTCGGAAGCCGTGGGTGGATTCCAGGCTTTTGAAAATAGAAATAAATAGGAACAAAAGGGATGTGGTGCCTTTTACTAGGACCATCAGAAATAGTGCGCACGTTTTCCAAGTTCTCTAGAGCTAGGGCTATAGTGGGAGATCTCCCAATTCCCTGCTTCCCAGGGAAGCATGCCTGTTATATCAGGTGCTGTGGATCGCAGGCAGGGCAATGCTGCTGCAGTCGCCTTGCTTGTGGGCTTCCTGGAGGCACCCGGTTGGCCGCTGGGTGAACAGACTGCTGGACTCGATGGGCCTGGGTCTGATCCAGCAGGGCCTTTCTTATGTTCTTATGTGGCGATGGCTGCCAGCTTGGAAGGCTTTAAGAGGGGAGTGGGCATGTTCATGGAGGAGAGGGCTATCCATGGCTACTAGTCCAAATGGATGCTACACCATGTTTCATACCTATGTGCAGTTCTGGAGGCCTCACTTCAAAAAAGATGTGGACAGAACGGCGCGGGTGCAGAGGAGAGCGACGAGGATGATCGTCGGGGGCCTGGAGACTAAGCCCTATGAGGAAAGTAGGGTTGCCAACCTCCAGGGGGTGGCTGGAGATCTCCTGCCATTGCAACCCTAGAGGAGAAGCTGAGGGAGTTGGGAATGTTCAGTCTGGAGAAGAGGAGGCTGAGAGGGGACAGGATTGCCCTCTTGAAGTATTTGAAGGGCTGTCGCTTAGAGGAGGGCAGGGAGCTGTTCCTGTTGGCAGCAGAGGAGAGGACTCGCAAGAATGGGTTTAAATTGAGGGTGGAAAGGTACCAGCTGGATATTAGGGGAAATTTGTTTTACAGTAAGAATTGCTCGACAGTGGAATCGGCTGCCTGGGGAGGTGGTGAGCTCCCCTTCACCGGCAGCCTTGAAGCAGAGGCTGGACAAGCACTTGTCAGGGATGCTCTCGGCCGATCCTGCATTGAGCAGGGGGGATTGGACTAGATGGCCTCTATGGTCCCTTCCAACTCTATGATTCTATTATCTCCAGTTTCAGAGGAGCATGCCTATATTAGTTGCTGTGGAGCAGAGGCAGAAGAAATGCCGCTGCAGTCGTCTCGCTTGTGGGCTTCCTAGAGGAACCCGGTCGGCCTCTGTGCGGACAGACTGCTGGACTCGATGGGCCTCGGTCTGATCCAGCAGGGCTCTCCTTCTGCTCTCATGTTCCTCATGTTGGCTTTGAACCCCCGTCCCGGTGAGGGGTCCCATCGATGCTGCGGGGTCTTTCCTCGTGTGTATTTTCGGCAGGGCTCCAACCCCAGCTGAGGCCCCCGTTTCCGACAGCGGCCGATTGGCTTGGAAGCCAGGAAACACAACCCTTGTCAAGGCGGGCCCGGGATGGAAAGAGATCACACCCGCAACGCCTTTGATGGATAGCGGTGTCGTCCTTATTAAAATGAAAACGCGGGCGGCTGGCATATGAAGCCAAGTTTATTCTAAGTCAAATGTAAACGTCGGTGGGTTTAATTTATGGAAATGAAACCGGCAGGAAAAAGAGATCTATCTTATGACTAATTTCCCCCCTTCACACTTGTAATCTGCTCGGGAGAGACAGGACGCTTCGTCTCGCTGAGAAATTATTTGGACATCCGACTTAGTAATAGTTACTTCTCTGCTTTGTCAAACGGCCCCACGTCGCGGGGCTCTAGCATGGTGGCCGGGGGCTTCCTGGGCACAGAGGAAGTCCCCGGTTCGATTTCTAGCATACGGGTCCCCAACATTGTGTCCATGGGTGCGTTGGCACCTGCTGAAACCTTTCCTGGTGCCCGCCCAATGTTTTTAGCAGAGGGCGGGGTTTGGGGAGGGGAGGGACTTCAATGCCATAGAGTCCAATCGCCAAAGCAGCCATTTTCTCCAGGCGAACTGATCGGTATCGGCTGGAGATCAGTTGTAATAGCAGGAGATCTCCAGCTAATACCTGGAGGTTGGCAACCCTATTGGTAACTGGTATGGTTGATGCTGTACTGGAGTTAGGGTTGCCAGGTCCCTCTTCACCATCGGCGGGAGGTTTTTGGGGTGGGGTTTGGGGAGGGGAGGAACTTCAATGTCATAGAGTCCAGTGGCCAAAGCGGCCATTGGAGTTCAATCTAGGCCTCCTGTTTACCCCCCCTCCTCAATTTGCTGCCCCAAGGAACGGAGGAATGGGAAAAATTCCCTCTACATAGAGATGCTCTAGGCTAGGAATTTCCCCCTGTCTCTATGGTAAAGGCCTCAGAGACTAGGGGAGCCCCCCTGGGACGTCACCCCATAGTGATATCACATCCCCCCGAAACCTGCCCTTCCCCAGACATCGCCAAGGCAGTGTTGGCACCCTGGTTTTTTTAAAAAATGTACATTATTACAGGTTATGCAGAGTGGGTCATTGTGATCGACAGGATGGGACATTCAGTATACAGTGAAATAGGATTTGGGTTGTAGATCCAACCAGAAGTCTAAAAAACAGAACGGAAGCAATTATATTCCAATATCTAAGTCTACAATATAGTAGAAAGTACAACAAACATAGTCACATACAAAAAGGTGGTTTCACATCAAAATTCACAAAAGTGTAAATACAGGTAAGTATATACATATCCTAGTCTATAGGCGCCTAGTAATATTTCTTCCTTTCACAACAGGATCAAGATTCATCAGATGCCAGACAGGCGAGGAGGACGGCCGTTTCTGTTCTTCATCAGCTCCTCTACCTTAATGTCTTCAGTTTGTTGTATAGTTCCTTTAACACATTAGTAAGAAATAGACTATAATAAAGGAAGCCACAGCCTTCAATTTGCAAGATCTGAGCAAGGCTGTCAAAGATAAGGACATTTTGGAGGACTTTCATTCATAGGGTCGCCAGGAGTCGGCAGCGACTTGACGGCACTTAACACACACACACACAATAAATATAAACTCCCCATGGGTAGAAACTGGTCCTTCTGCCTAGACAGGCTAGTCAAGTCAATAGGGATCCAGAGGTTCCCTGCAGGGATACCTAAACCCGGAGATTGGCAACCCTAAGAAGGGCATGCGCCCAACGAAGGGTCTCTCTCGTTCCGGCTTTCGACAGCCCGCATAGCTTCGAGCCTCCGGAAACAAAATTAGCGACTGCCTTTCCCCCCCCCCTCCATTTCTTTGACTATAGCATTCAATTAATTTTAATTTACCGGGTGCTGCTACGCTACGGGGTAATTGCTTCCATCCCTGGAAACTGCGTAAACTCGGGCCGCACGCGCCGCCCTCCAGTTAAGCACGCTTTCAAGAGGGAGAGAGTCCTTCGTTTGAACTCGAGGCCGGGCTCATTTTCATTCCTCCCTTTGTGGTTAATAATAATATTTAGCATCTAAAGGGGGCACTTTACGTCTTCAAAGTTGCATTTGCAGATATTAAATAATGAAACGGCGCGGGCCCCCCTCTTTGTGTCGAGAGCGGAGAGGCTTTTTGTAGATGGGGGAGGATTCATCGCCGCTCGCGCACATGGAAATAGGAGTGAAATGTTTTGTATCGAAGCAGGATTTTAAACCACAAATTGCCTGATCGGGATTCAAGTCTTAGGTTTACTTATTTTGTTTTACTTAATTGTTATCCCACATTTAACCCCAGCGGTGACCTCAAGCGGCTGACATTGTCTTGTCCTCCATTTTATCTTCACAACCCCCCTGTAAAGTAGGTCAGGCTGAGAATGTGGGGCTGGCCCAAGGTCACCCAGCAAGTTTCCATGGCAGAGTGGAGATTTGAACCTGGATCTCCCAGCTCTGGTCTGACACTCTAACCACTTCACCATGCTGGCTCTCAAGTTAAAATGTCAGCCAGAAATATGAGGAATTTGGTACCCTAGGATGTTTGGGGTACTAGAAGTGGGTGCGGGAGGGGAGATCAGGGGCCGTAAATTTGGGGGCGTTCCTCTACAGCACTGCCTTAAGTCGACTCTTTTTATCCCCTCTTACTGCAAGGAGTTGGGGACGAAATCTCTGATCCTCCTCTATCTGACACTTACAACCATCCTGCGAGGTAGGCTTGACTAAGAGAACAACTCGTTTGAGGACACCCGCTGAGAGTCATGGATGAGGAGGGATGCGAACCCAGTTCTTATAAGTTCCACTCAGACCCAGTCGCTGCTGCTCTGCGCTAGTTGTTCAAGACTCACTCATCTGAGATCAAGCTGTTCCTGCAGAGCTAGCTTACAGCCTGCAGGGAGGTTTTTTTTTTAATGAGGGGGGAGGATTAAAAAGCAGGAGCCTTCTGATAGCTTGCTCCTGGAAATTGTACGGGCCAAACTCTTCACTGAGTTGGCCAACGTTCCTTTCCTTGCTTCCCGATCCGATGGAGCACCCCAGTTTCCCCTACAGCCGTAACTTCGCCTAACATGTCAAGAAAGCTGGATAAAATAGATAAAAATGAATCCTAACATTCCAGCAGATTTCTCTTACAAACAGCAAGCAAAGGGCCGGATCCAGCTGGCTTTTTCACTCCCTCTCCCCCAGTTCCCCTCGGTGCGATAGCCCCCGCCCCACATGGCGTTTTTCCACACAGGTTACCAGCTCCGGGTTGGGAAATACCTGGAGATTTTTCAGGGCAGAGCCTGAGGAAGGTGGGGTTTGGGGAGAGGAGGGACCTCAGCAGGGTATAATGCCATAGATTCCACCTTCCAAAGCAGCCATTTCCTCCAGGGGAACTGATCTGTATTGGCTGGAGATCAGTTGTAATTCCAGGAGATCTCCAGCTGGTACCTGGATGTTGGCAACCCTACCCATGACCCCCAGCGTAGCATTTTGGGGGGCCAAAGGAGATCCCCCTCCTCCCTTTTCCACCAGAAGAAGGAGAAGAAGAAGAGTTGGTTTTTATATGCCGACTTTCTCTTCCACTTAAGGAAGACCCAATCTGGCTTACAATCACCTTCCTTTCCCCTCCCCACCATAGACACCCTGTGAGGTAGGTGGGGCTGAGAGAGCTGTGACTAGCCCAAGGTCACCCAGCTGGCTTCATGTGGAGGAGCAGGGAAACAAATCCCATTCACCAGATTAGCCTCCGCCGCTCATGTGGAGGAGTGGGGGAACCAAACCCGGTTCTCCAGATCAGACTCCACCGCTCCAAACCACTGCTCTTAACCACTACACCATGCTGGCTCTCAGAAAACCCAGATTGATCCAACCCAAACAACTTAGGGACTACAACAATGGCGGATCGACACACCGAAAACTAAAAACTGGGAAGCGATATATTTGTAATGCTTTACCCAGCAAGACGGCTGCCCTTGACGTTCAGTCTGATACCCTGATACCCTGTCCACATCAAAGCAAAACATAAAAATAACGTGCAGTGTCAAGGCATAACATATAGAATTCACAACAACATTATAACAACGTTATAGACAAAACAAGGTGCTTACATGCTAGCTGTTATTAACATGCTTCAGCGTTATTTTTATGTTTAAATTATGTTTAAATTATATAGTGGTCCCTGAGGAAGGCTGTGACAAGCCGAAACAGAAAGGATACCGGTCTTCTGTTGAAGTGAAAAGACAACTAACTTTACCTCCTGGACACAGGAAACAATTCCTGATTTAGGACTTTACGGTGCACTTCATTGCTAGTGCATACGGACTGTAAATATTTGCTGTAAATATAGGCTGACTACTTTGTGACTACTTTGTGATTCATTATTATAAATTGAGTTGAATGCAGTTTAATTGCTGTTTTATGTTTGCTAATTAACTGACAGCACGCTAACTCTCGTTTGCCAAACCACCTGGAGGTTGGCAACCTTAGGGGGGCCTTGGGCCAGCCACACGCTCTCAGCCAAGCCTACCTCGCAGGGGCTGTTGTCACGAGGATAAAATGGAAGAGGGGTAAAAAGCTGAGTATAAATCTCTCAATAAATAAGACACTAGTAAGGTTGGAAGTCACGTTCAGTCCCCATTTGGGAGAAAAGCGGAGTAGAAGTAAAGTAGATAAATGGATATCACAAATTGGATTTTTCACCCCCAGTTCATAAACTGAACTTCTCAAGATGTCCGGCGTTCCAGTGTTAGATTTGGCCACGAGCCGAAGAAAGTTTGCATTCCCTCGTCTAGATTCGAAATCTCCGGCTTCGCAGGAGACGCGGAGAGAAATAAATACGACCGGAGGAGTCCCAGTTATAAATCGCAGGCCAAGAGAAATGGTTTTTCTTAAGAGCTTTGTGGGGGGGGGGGGGGATATTCTTCTCTTGAGGAGAGGAAGAACCGATAGATGGCGCTCCTCCGTTTCGGAAAGGCCACAGAACAGCTGCTGCGGGTGGGAATCGAGGCTCATTTGTAGCATCCTTTCACAGGGTTTGCATTAAGCCAGCTGCTGCACTTCAAGATTTAAAACATATATATATATACATGAGACGACAAGAGTCACTGGAAAAGACCGTCATGCTAGGAAAAGTTGAGGGCAGCGGGAAAAGAGGAAGACCCAACAAGAGATGGATGGACTCAATAAAGGAAGCCACAGCCTTCTATTTGCAAGATCTGAGCAAGGCTGTCAAAGATAGGACATTTTGGAGGACTTTCATTCATAGGGTCGCCATTAGTCGGAAGCGACTTGACAGCACTTAACACACCAACATGCATTTTATCTTCATAAGAACCCTGCGAGGTAGGTTAGGCGGAGAAGGACTGTTGTGATTGGCTCGGGGGCGAAGCTTTGTTTTTTGGTTTGCTTAGCACACTTTAATTCCAACTTTTTTTTTTTTGCCGTCAAGTCACAGCTGACTTATGGCGACCCCGTAGGGTTTTCAAGGCGAGAGACGTTGGGTGGTGGTTTGCCATCGCCTGCCTCCGCGCCACGCCCCTGGTATTCCCTGGAGGTCTCCCATCCAAATGCTAGCCAGAGTTAGGGTTGCCAGGTCCCTCTTCGCCACCGGTGGGAGGTTTTTGGGGTGGAGCCTGGGGAGGGCGGGGTTTGGGGAGGGGAAGGACTTCAATGCCATAGAGTCCAATTGCCAAAGCGGCCATTTTTTCCAGGGGAACTGATCTCTGTCGGCTGGAGATCTCTTGTAACGGCAGGAGATCTCCAGCTACCCTAGCCAGGGTAGAGGATGAGAGTGTGTGACTGGCCCAAGGTCACCCAGCAAGCTCCCGTGGCACGAGTCGTGATTCGAACCTGGGTTTCCCAGCTCCTAGTCCAACACCTTAACCATTGCACCACGCTGGCTGTACCCTGACTCCAAAGATTTGATCCGGTTTGGCAAAAAAACTCCTCCCAAGAAGACCCAGCTGCCAGTTTGCCTTTAAGCCCTGAGAATATAAACAATGAATAAATTTATATAAATATTGAATTATGGGTTCTTTTGTCCTTTTTTTTTTAGGGTACTGGGCCAAACAGGGGGAAACTGCAAAAGCTATGTAGGAGCTTCAGTGCGGTTTCCTGACAACCTCAACTTTCATTTTAAAAATCCTCCAAGTTTCTGGTCCATTGGATTACAAATTTCTACTTGACAATGGGACAATGTCTGGTGGAATTCAGGGAGGGGTTTGAATTTCCATCCTCTGCATTGTTCTTGCCCCCCCCCCACCTTCATTAGCAAACTTGGAATAAATTATGCAAAGCAGTAAAAGGAAAAAGGCCGAATAAACTTTTAAAAACTGCATAATTCATACAGGTTATGGAATTTAGCTTTCCTCGGTGCTCAATACAGATCACTAGCGTGCAATATATAATCATCCAGAATATATATATTTTTAAATGAGCACACGCAGCCCTGAGAATAATAGATATTGAAAATGGGAACCACCTCTTGCCTTTCTTCGCATCAGCTTCCTGCAGTTGGCATTCACGGATATGCTGCCTCTGAACATGGAGGCTCCATCTAGTCCTCGTGGCTTATAGCTCTTGGTGGACCGCTCCTCCATTAATTTATGTGGTGGAAAGTGTCGCCAAGTCACAGCGATGCAGTAGGGTTTCCAAGGCAAGAGACATTGGGAGGTGGTTTGCTATCGCCTGCCTTCCCCTGGGCTGAGAGAGTTCAGAGAGAACTGTGACTGGCCCAAGGTCACCCAGCAGGCTTCATGTGGAGGAGCAGGGAATCGAACCCGGTTCTCCACATTACAATCCACTGTTCTTAACCACTGCGCCATGCTGTCCCTTGGGTTAAATAGAACCTCCATGTGCGGGGGCAGCATACCTGCATGGAATCCCCAAATGTGGCATAATTTTATTATCAGTGGCATTTTACAAAGGAAGATAATAGATCTTGGTGCCTAGTGACTCTGAAAACCCATTCCAAACGCTTTACAGGGACAGCCGTTTTAACCTTTTTCTGGTCCTCGAATTTCTTTTTTGTTATATATCTCCAAGCGAACGAAATCATCAATAGGGATAAGTCAATTCGTCAAGGAAGGTTCAGTCCAGTGATGCTCAAGAGATGATCGGATGCGGGCATTTAAATGTTTAAAATAAAATCAGTCGCTCCTGGAAACCGCAGCCGGACATTTTTCTGCCTGAAGTTAAAAAAAAAAAGATCTACGTGGCTCCCCCCAGTGGTAAAAAAGCAATACAGTTAAACCAATTTGCTGCTGTTTCAAAAGCCCCCCTGCCAAAAAAAATCTACCTGCTTCAGTTCCCCTGGAGCACTGGTTCCCAACCGGGGGGTCCGTGGACCCCCAGGGGTCCGCGATAACTAAATTAAGGTCCACAAAACAAAGTTATAAACCCATAATAAATTAATATTTTCAATTAAAAGTTCTCTATTATAAAAATATATTTTCAAATATTATTCTAAGTTTAATGTTTTACTAACAGTTATGATTAAAGTTTATTTTCAAATTCTCGGAATTTTTATTTTGGACCTTGGGGTCCCTGCACCGATCAAAAAAGTCCAAGTGGTCCCTGGTCAAAAAAAGGTTGGGAACCGCTGCCCTGGAGAAAATGGCCGCTTTGGCAACTAGACTCTATGGCCTTGAAGTCCCTCCCCACCCCAAACCCTGCCCTCTTCAGGCTCCCCCCAAAAAACCTCCCACCGATGGCGAAGAGGGACCTGGCAACCCCAGCCAATAAAGTTTTTCCAGTCACCTGAATCTGTTTTAATCGGTGTTATGTGTAAATTTAACCCCCCCTTCATTCTGGTGGATTTAAAAATAAATCACCGTATGCTGCCTCGAGTCCTTTTCAGTAGGAAGGTGGGCTAAAAGCATCTTGGAGCCGCAGTACCACCTTCTGGCCTTCTGTGGTGGCGGCGCTGGAGAGCGGCAGAGATTACGACGAGAATCGCAGAGCGGGAAAAGGTGCCGGGGCCCGGGTTGCCAAAAACCTTTGGCGATACGGTGTGGGTTTCACGATCCGTGCCTCCGTTTGGGGAGCCCGTTGTGACACCCCCCCGACCAGACCCAGCTGCACCTTCCTGTTCGCTGAAGGCATCCTCCGACCGATCTGCCGAGCTCATCTCCTCGTTTCCTCGGACAGCGATATCTTCTCTTGCGTCGGCGTTTGGGGCTTCTTGGCGCCGTCTGAAAGCGCAAGGAAGAAATGAACAGGACCGGCCCGATTTCGACTCATCCGCCTATGGCGAAGACCCCCCACCCCACCCCAACCAGCAAAACATTTCCAGTCCTGGGATCCACCGGCTTCTTGTCTTCCCCCGGTGGGTCAACGGCTCACGCCGCCGGCTTTGCAAAATTGTTCAGACGTGCATAATATGAGTTCACAACATTGCATAATTAAATTCCCGGAGAAAGCTGCGGCACAAGCAACAACCCGGAGAGATATTAATATCGACGATTCGAGCATCTTTGCGTAGATCACAGCATGGGGGGGTGTTTTGGGGACGACGAGGGGACGGACAGGATGCGTTTGTCAATCTGCTGGTCGGGACACGGGGTCAGATGAGATGAAGAGAGGTGGCGACTGGGGGATTTGGCACAAAACGTCCAAATGAGGTGCGGGGGGCTCGTGAGTTTGCAGAAAAGGAAAGAGAAACCAGCAGCAGGCGGCTTCTGCGGTTCACTGCGATGGTTCATAGTTCATTGGACGTGACTGCAGCCAGTTTGGGAATCCTCGGACTCCATGTTGAAAGCCCTTGCTTGAAAAAGAGGACTCCTATGGCCACGAATTCGAGATGATGCACATTTTAGTAACCCCCTCCAATTGAGCGACCCACCCACAGAAGGCGTCAAGAGATCTAGCACATGGTGGTGGAAGGCATAAGTTGATGTTCATGTTTCTACCCTCCTCTGGGTTGTCCTAAAAGCCTTCTATTGTAGTGCCTATATGTTGGCCTTTTAATTGTGGGTGCCAACGTCCCCAAAGTTTCCATGTGTGTGCATATGAATGCATAGTGTTCCAAACCAGCCCTTATATCTGGGCCTGCATGTAAAAGCATACATTTCCAATAATAATAATGATTATAGGGACTACAGTATGGTATATTAGACTGGTGTGATTTGCCTAAGGTAAGTCAGTAGGGTTGCCAGCTCTGGATTGGAAAAAACCTGCAGATTTTGGGAGAGGAGCCTGAGGAGGGCAGGGTTTAGGGAGGGGAGGGACTTCAATCCCATAGAGCCCAGTTGCCAAAGCGGCTATTTTCTCCTGGGGAACTGATCTCTATCAGCTGGAGGTCAGTCGTAATAGCAGGAGATCTCCAGCCACCCCCTGGAGGCCAAAAAGACTTTATCTTATTGCAATTGTGCCTTGTTGCTATGTGGAATACAATTGTATACAGTGGCTATATGAAGAAATATAGTTTGGCTATATGAAGAAATATAGTTATATAACAGTCTGAAGTTGTTCATGTATGGAGCATTATTTTGTAGCTTTATAATATTAATAAGTAGCCGACAACTGTGTTTTTTTGACTACTATTATATTACAGTTGGATTTCCTATCTTGAATACCACCTGGAGGCCGGCAACCCTATCAGTCAGTGATCCTCATGGCTGAGTAGGGATATAAAGCCGGCTCTCTTCAGTCCAGACACCACACAACCCTGATCGCCATATTACCCTTGGCGTTCTACCATCGGAAGAAGCGACCTGTGGCTCATGAAAGCTCATACCCTGCCAGAAATTTTGTTAGTCTTTAAGGTGCTACTGGACTCTTGATCTTTACTACCCAAAAAGAAGGATGCTATCATTCTTTATATATGAGTATGTGTAGGGAGGGGAGTCTGGAGGGTGGTACTGCTGGCGGCCCCCAGTTAAAATCTTGCCTATTCATTAGATGGTCTTTGGCAGACCATTCAGGATCAGTTCACCCTATGTAACAAGGCTCCGATTGGTGGGTTACCTTTTGGGGAAGATGTCAAATAGAAGAAGAAGAAGAAGAAGAAGAAGAAGAAGAAGAAGAAGAAGAAGAAGAAGAAGAAGAAGAAGAAGAAGAAGAAGAAAGAAGAAAGAAGAAAGAAGAAGAGTTGGTTTTTATATGCCGACTTTCTCTACCACTTAAGGAAGAATCAAACTGGCTCCCAGCCACCTTCCCCTCCCCTCCCCTGTGAGGTAGGTGGGGCTGAGAGAGTGTAACTAGCCCAAGATCACCCAGCTGGCTTCATGTGTAGGAGTGGGGAAACCAGCCCGGTCCATCAGATTAGAGTCCGCTGCTCATGTGGAGGAGCAGGGGACCAAACCCGGCTCTCCAGATTAGAGACCAGCACTTTTAACCACCGCTCTTAACCCCTAGACCACACTGGCTCTCCAAAGCTGACTTATGGTGACCCCGTAGGGTTTTCCAGAGACATTCAGAGGTGGTTTTCCATTGCCTGCGTCTGCGCTGCAGCCCTCGACTTCCTTGGTGTACTACTATCGAAGTACTAACCAAGCCCAAACCTGCTTAGCTTCCAAGATCTGATTGGATACAGCTAGCCTTGGCTATCTATGTCAGGCTGCATGCAAAGTTGTGTGTGTGTTAAGTGCTGTTAAGTCGCTTCCAACTCATGGCTACCCTATGAATCAATGTCCTCCAGAACATCCTATCCTTAACAGCCTTGCTCAGATCATGCAAACGGAGGGCCATGGCTTCCTTTGTAGAATCAATCCATCACATGTTGGGTCTTCCTCTTTTCCTGCAGCCTTCCACTTTTCCTAGCATGATTGTCTTTTCCAGTGACTCTTGTCTTCTCATAATGTGACCAAAGTATGATAGCCTCAGTTTAGTCCTTTGAGCTTCCAGGGACAGTCCTGCCTTGATTTGATCTAGAACCCACTGATTTGTCTTTTTGGTGGTCTACGGTTACACCCGCAAATGATTCCAGATGTTGGAGGTGCCATAGAAACGCCAGGCGTTCTGATCAAATGGTTTGGGGGAGGTCCTCCTTTCCCGTTTGATGCATCTCTTGTCGTGACCCCCACTTCTTTTAATAAGCATTCCTTTGAAACGACGGCTGGCTTTTGTGAACATATTTGACGGAAGAACACGAGATGCCAAGAGAGTGCATAGTCTCCCGGAAGATGGTCCTTCTTCCACCCTCATCAGGTTTAAATCATCCCTTATAAGCACCATTCTGAGGCACGGTAAATAAAGTGAAATAATTCCTGGTTGTAGGCTGATCGTACGACACGGGCAAATACACTTGCTGGTGTCCCCCCCCCCTTTTTTCGGTCTTGACGTCGGAAGATTTATCTGCGTCCTCCTCGAGAGGTTTAATGGGAGCAGGTTTTGCGAATCCCCACGTCTCGGGATGTAGGTACGCCGGGCTCGAACGCAATTATCCCGTTATATTACCGGGACGCGTTAGACCCCCCTGTTTCAGAAAGCGCTTTGTCTATATTAGACTGTAGATCATAAGGGCCTGCCAAAGTGCCGTAAATAATTCACCGATATGCAGAGGAACGGGAGGCCGGCGTTTGAAAATGTGGCTAATTTGAGACATTATTTAAACCTCTCTCTCTCCACACACATGTTCAGCGCTAGGGGTAGAGTTGACGGGGGCTTGTGTGAGTGTGAAGTGCCGTCAAGTCGCCTCCGATTCAGGGCGACCCTATGAATCAACGTCCTCCAAAACGTCATATCCTTAACAGCCTTGCTCAGGTCTTGCAAACTGAGGGCCGCGGCTTCCTTTATGGAGTCCATCCATCTCTTGTTGGGTCTTCATCTTTTCCTGCTGCCTTCAACTTTTCCTAGCATGATTGTCTTTTCCAGTGACTCTTGTCTTCTCATAATATGTCCGTACGACAGCCTCAGTTTAGTATTTTTAGCTTCTAGGGTCAGTTCAGGCTTGATTTGATCTAAAACTCACTGATTATTTTTTTGACGGTCTATGGTATCCGTAACACTCTCCTCCAACACCACATTTCAAACACCACATTTCACATTTCTTCCTATCAGCTTTCTTCAATGTCCAGCTTTCACACCCATGCATAGTAATAGGGAATATGATGGCATGCATTAACCTGAACTTGGTGGCCAGTGACACATCCTTATACTTCAGAATCTTTTCTATCTCCTTCATGGCTGCCCTTCCCAGTCTCAATCGCCTTCTGACGGGGGCTTAGCCGATGTCAAACAGTCTTGATTTTTTTTTCTAGCTAAAAATAGTGAAGAGGAGAGGGCAGGAATATTTTCCCTAAAGATTCTTCATGGTTGCAACGTCCGCCTTTTCTTGATTTAGTCGGGGGTCCTAGCTGCTACTCTTTGATTACCATTCCTCCACCCATGGTTGCACGTTCTAGAATAGTCCCGTAGATCACCCCAGTCCATACAGCATCAAATAATGAAGATGGCACCACAATCCCAAGCAGCCAATGGGACTGCACGATTACTCGCTGAAGGCCAACAAATTCAGTTGCGAGCGAGGGGTTTCGGCACATGCATGATGTGTACCAATCACAAGCCACAATGAGCAGGGCTTTTTCTTTGGTGGCACCTTTCAGAAGCCCATCCCTGCAGATTTCCCAGCCTGGATCTGGCAACCCGGGTGGTCCCTTCCAACTCTATGATTCTATGCTATTCTATTCTAACTAGAAGGTTGTAAGCAGAAGACTGTATCTGGTGCATGGAGACATATATAGTCCTCGTTCTGGCTAACCAACTTTCAAAGATTGCACATGAACACATGAAACTGCCTCATACTGAACCAGACCCTTGGTTCATCAAAGTCAGTATTGTCTACTCAGACCGGCAGCGGCTCTCCAGGGTCTCAGGCAGAGGTCTTTCCCATCACCTACTTGCCTAGTCCCTTTAACTGGAGATGCCGGGGATTGAACCTGGGACCTTCTGCATACCAGATGCTCTACCACTGAGCCACAGCCCCTGGCTTGCTTCACTTCCCTCTTCGCCCTCCCTTATTTATCACCACCTATACCTGTCTGCCTCTCCCAACCTGCTCAAGCTGTCTTCTTGGAATTCACCTTGGTTGGGCATCCAGGTAGGCTTGTAATTGGCCCATTTGTGGTAGGTAACCCCCCATCCTCAGTGCCAAACCCCCCACCCACAAGCAATTGAGGAGCAGGAGAAAAATGGCCTCCATAGCGACAATCTAGGAATTTCCCATTGTCTCTATGGTCTTTACCCCAGAGATTAGGGGAAATTCTTATCCTGTCACCCTGGAAGCGACGGTGGGTTTTGCTATTTGGGCAGAGGAGGGGAAACAATATGCATGATAATTGGGACGGATGATCGGTGAACTCCGATAACTACAATTTCTATGACATCCAGATGTTCATCATTAGACTGTTTCACGTAGGCACACGAATCACGAAGTCCCACCAAGGTAGACAAAAACGATCAGCTTCATTTCTTCCTAAACAACGGCGTTCCCGTTCTCCCGGGTTGTTTTTCCAAGGGGTGGAAGATGATTCCATATCCTGACTTTTACCTTTTTTTCCTCCTGGCAATCCCCGGTAGCATTTTTATGGGTTCCCTATCCAATGTTTTCATCTTCTCTTTATGGGTCCCGGCAGTGACGGTTGCCAAGGGAGTGACTCGCCGTTACTGGGGAAGACGCATGGATCAATTAACTCCGTTGCCGGGTTTCGCTTCTGAATCAATTAACTGGAACTGAAATTAACTAAAAATATCCTTTGCTTATTAACAGACCGAACTAATTGCAATAAAAGGTGGAGGGGGTGGGAAGGAGCGAAACGGGGAGATTCTATTTATCACAGTCAATCTCGAGCCTCCCTCTCCCCTTATCGCAATCTCGAATATTCCTTCCGTGCTAAACAAACTAATAACTCTACAAGCATCAAATCATTACGGCCGTTCTTTGATAAGAAGGAACGCTTTTGGAATCAATCCGATCATCTACTGGCTTATCCTGAACACATGAACACACGAAGCTGTCTGATACTGAATCAGACCCTCGGTCCATCAAAGTCAGTATTGTCTACTCTGACCGGCAGCGGCTCTCCAGGGTCTCAAGCAGGGGTCTTTCCCATCACCTACTTGCCTAGTCCCTTTAACTGGAGATGTCCGGGATTGAACCTGGGACCTCCTTCATGCCAAGCAGATGCTCTACCACTGAACCACAGCCCCTTCCCTAAATATGATTTAAAAAATGTAGAGGTTCTCTGACAGATTCCTTCTTTTCTGGAGCTTGTAGATGTGATCCATGTGCATATGAAGACTTCCCGATAGGTGTTTGCATTTATTTACAACACTGGTGTCACCCCAAGCTCTTAAAGGGGTTCACAGGATTTAAGTCAACACAACAAAAGAAACGAAAATGAATTGAAATGCCAAAGACACCTCAAAAATAATAATTAACAGCAGCATAAAATAAGCATTTAAGTTCCACTCTCAACGTCTCAACTGAAGAAGAAAGACTTGGATTTCCCATGACAGGGACATAAATTGGACTTCTAGGGTGGAACGGATTCTGAAGAATGGGATCAGCTTCTAAATCAAGTGTCTCCAACCCTGTGGTGCCCATGGGAATGTCGAAGAAGGAAAGATAGTGGGGGGAAGCACAACATGGCTGCCATTGCCGGCAGGACTAATCCCAAAATTGCTGCCGAGGGACAATAAGAAAAGGTTGGGAGGGATTCCAAGCCAAACTTCTCAGGAACACTGGTGGACATCACATGATTGTCAAAAAAGTTAGTGACATCTGCATACGCTTCTAGAGATGGTCAGATTCTGCGTGACGGACAAATGGAACCAGATTTGGACGTTCCTTCTCAAAGGAGGCAGCTCAGGAAATCTTGAAGGAAGCCAACAAGATCTTTGTAGTGGTACTTCTCGTGGGAGTGAGGAAGGGAAGTCTATATGCATGCCTTGAGAGGCTGGCTGGTTTCTCCTCACATGCAAGTCATTTGAAGACATCACAACAGTGTGTCCCTTGACTGTACCAACCACACACCCTGGAAACACACTCTACCCACAACCCTCCCGGTACACATGGCCGCTATTTCATCTGAAACCGGCGTCTTGCAAATGTCCTGCCTCAGTTTGCGCAGCATGTACCGAAGCTGAAAATACGCACAGGGCCCATTCCCGAAAAACGGTGACCACACTTATCAGGTAGTGTATGATATGGTACGGTAATATGTGGTACGGTAGCTCCTGGTTTGCATAGCTGTGTTAAGCCTGTCTTATTGTATCGATACCCAATAACAATAAAACAGTAGGAGGTTGTAAGATTCGAAGCAGTTTGTTTTATTGGCCACTACACAAAACGCCTGGTGAAAATTGCCCAAAGCACAGGACATTGCAAGCATGAATATAGACTTCGATAATGGGTGGTTACAAAGGTGTAAAACACACGTAAGAACCCAAATGCCCAATATTCGAGACCCCCACATTAGCATAACCTATTACAGAATTGAAGGCGGTTACAGAGAAAGTGATGATCTCATGCTCACTAATAAGCAAGAAGACTCTTCAGTGTCAGGTGCTGCTCTGTTTGATCCTAAGTTACTGCAGTTGTTCTTATCTTGGACCCTGGCAGCTGCCAAGGCTAACTAAGGGAGTTTTCCTAGCTGGCCCTTATGAGTGGGGAGCCAGTTTATGAGAGCTACTAAGATCGTCTATAGCTTCTCTAATTAACTTCTACTAGAGGGTAAAACGTGGCCTCTTTAGGTTTGAGGCCTGCTAACATCTATAGGTGCTTGGTGTGACTTTATAATAGATGCCAACTCTTATACACTGAGTATGGCATATTCATAAGTGCAGATTATACTTTATGGATTACAAAGAATATATTTCAAACCAAAGAATACATTTCCCATAGCATATAATGATTTCAGGCATTTCAGTTGGATGCCCCCAAACGCGGCGTCTGAACGAGCCGATCGTTGGCAGCAGAAGCCCGTCCTCGAGTGGCAACATGGGGGAACGGGTTGAGGGACGTCAACTGAGCTTCGACGCGCGACGTTCCTCAGGGGGTCCCGTACCGTCTGCCATGCTGCTCGGCCGGGGAAGAGTGTCGCCTGAAGTCCTTGGCGCGTGCCAGCCGGGAGACGGGGATTCGCAGCCGAACCCCTTCCCGATCTGAACGTGGAGGGGCCTGGGGGGTCCCATGTCCGTTCTAGCACCCCCTTATCTTTGATTTTGGCGGAAGGAGCCCTGGTTTCGGGGTCGGGAAGGGGAAACGGACAGCGTCTTATGTGTCGGGGAAGTCTCGCTCGCTTTTTCTCGCTTTGCGAGGAGAGACCGGCCCCCTCCCCGCCGCCGGATCTTACGAGCTGCGTGTGTGTGTTTTGTAATTAAGCAGTTAATTGCGCTGGAGTTCTTGATTAGCTTTGGGGGATGGTAATGTTCTAGCAGGATGAGATGTTGTGTACAGTTCAGAATCATTTACAGAAATTGGAGCTAATTTTGCTGTCTGTGCTTATTACTGCATTAATTTAATTTGGGTTGCTTTTAGCTCATTAACACATCTAATTAATTCGTTGACATCACTATTAAGATGTCTCTTTGAAATTGGCGTCTCCAGATAATCAGGATGGAAGAGGCTGACAGATCAGGCGCGAAGCTGGCTGGGAAAATGGGGGAAGGAGTTTTTTTTAAAAAAAAGAGGGAGAGAGGGGGGAGACTCCGGCTAATGAATTTTCCATCAGAATTGCATGGTTTGTCAGAGCCGGGATGAGGATGGGAGAAAGGGAGTTTGCAAAGGAGGGAGAGAAAAGTACACAGAGGATAGAACCGTGAAGGGGGGTGGTGTGAGTGATTTTAAAAATACTTCTGCTAGGAAAAGAGGCAGACGAGCAAGACGCCAATAAATAGTCTTCAATAAATGACTGCGCGTCCCAGAGTTAATTTTCTTCTCTCCTTTACTAATTACGTTCTTATTTTCTTTTTTTTAAAAATCGTCGTTCCACTGTGAAGTTGCCTTTAATGTCATTACCCGTTCTCTTATGACGGCGCAGGATAGGATTGCCAACCACCAGGTACTAGCTGGAGATCTCCTGCTATTACAACAGATCTCCAGCCAATAAAGATCAGTTCACCTGGAGAAAAAGGCAGCTTTGGAAATTGGACTCTATGGCATTGAAGTCCCTCCCTTCCCCAAACCCCGCCCTCAGCACATGAACACATGGGGAGGGGCTGTGGCTCAGTTTGTAGAGCATCTGCTTGGCATGCAGAAGGTCCCAGGTTCAATCCCCGGCATCTCCAGTTCAAGGGACTAGGCAAGTAGGTGATGGGAAAGACCTTCACATCACCTGCTTGCCCGGTCCTTTAACTGGAGATGCTGGGGATTGAACCTGGGACCTTCTGCATGCCAAGCAGATGCTCTACCACTGAGCCACGGCCTCTCTCCTCAGGCTCCACCTCAAAAACCTCCCACCTGTTGCAAAGAGTGACCTGGCAACCCTAGGGCAGGATGGTTTTTGGATGGTAGAGGGGTCGTTGGTGTTGGTACTAGGGTTGCCTGTTCCAACTTGGGATATTCCTGGAGATTTGGGGGCGGAGCCTGGGGAAGGTGGAGTTTTTGGGGGGAGGGACCTCGGTGGGTAGGGGTTGCACCACAGATTCCACCCTCTGAAGCTGCCGTTTCCTCCAGGGAAATTGATCTCTGTAGCTTGGGAATTGTTTACAGCTGATGCTGTACTGGAGTTAGGGTTGCCAGGTCCCTCTTCACCATCGGCGGGAGGTTTTTGGGGCGGAGCTTGAGGAGGGCAGGGTTTGGGGAGGGGAGGGACTTCAATGCCATAGAGTCCAATTGCCAAAGCAGCCAGTGTCTCCTGGTGAACTGATCTCTATCAGCTGGAGATCAGTTGTATTAGCGGGAAATCTCCAGCTGGTACCTGAAGGTTGGCAACCCTACTGATCCAGCAGGGCTCTTCTGATGTTCTTATGCTCTGACCCCAGTTGGTAGGCTCCCAAGATGTGCAATTGTAAATCCTAAAAGTATTGTGAGGCAAAAGCTCATTCACTCTGTCTGCTTGCTTTCTGGTTTGCTTTAAAGCTTCAAGATCTGCTGTCCTCGTTCTGGCCAACTTGAAGAAGAAGAAGAAGAAGAAGAAGAAGAAGAAGAAGAAGAAGAAGAAGAAGAAGAAGAAGAAGAAGAAGAAGAAGAAGAAGAAGAAGATGACGACTTTGTTTTTATATGCTAACTTTCTCTACCACTTAAGGAAGAATCAAACCAGTTTATACAATCACCTTCCCTTCCCCTCACCATAACAGACATCCTGTGAGGTAGGTGGGGCTGAGAGAGCTCTAATAGAGCAGTGACTAGCTCGTCACCCAGCTGGTTTCATGTGTAGGAGTAGGGAAACCAACCTGGTTCACCAGATTAGAGTCCGCTGCTCATGAGGAGGAGTGGGGAATCAAACCTGGTTCTCCAGATTACAGTCCGCCGCCCTAAACCACTACTCTTAACCACTACACCAGTGCTTAATCCCTCCAGTCTCTCATAGACTTCATCCATCCTCTCCCTCCTTTCCCAGAGCATCTTGGGAGATGTAGTCCCCGGAATCAAATGGCATAAACGCTCAAGGGCTGACCATGCAAATAAAGAACACAATGAAGAGACTCACCCCCAAGTTGCAAGCAGATGGTGATTGTTAAATCTGAACCATTTGAGGGGTGTTTAAGAGACATGCTACCCCGAGATAGGGGGTAACGCAGATGCAGCTCGCACGGCATGAGTTGCGTCAATTGTTGTTTCCTAAGCTTCCATCCACTGTCATCTATGGGGCACTCACCATGCCTACAACTAGGGTTGCCAACCTCCAGATGCTAGCTGGAGAGCTCCCGCTATTACAACTGACCTCCAGCTGATAGAGATCCGTTCCCCTGGAGAAAATGGCTGCTGTGGCAATTGGACTCTATGGCATTGAAGTCCCTCCCCTCCCCAAACCCTGCCCTCCTCAGGCCCCACCCCTCCAAATTTTCAGGTATTTTCCAACTCGGAGGTGGCAACCCATCTTATCTTTTATGTTGAGAACAAGATGGAGGTAGCCTATCCAGCCGGTGAATCAGGACGCCCTGATCGCGCGAGGAGGTTGGTGACTGTTAAATTTGAACCATTTGGGGCAGGGGTGGGGAACGTCAGGCCCGGGGGCCATTTAAGGCCTGCAAAATCATTTGGTCTGGCCCTTTGTGGGTCCTGGCAGATCTCTAGCTCATAAGGATCTAAGACTGGTGATCCGCCCCCTCCTGCGGACAAGAGCAGCCTCTATTCAAGGCGGATGTGAGTTTGTTTTGCTGAGAAAAGGAACCTTTTCCCCTCTTGTAGAAAAGTCATTAGCTATGGAGCTGCTAGGATCGCCCAAGAAACTGTGTTAGCCCTTTCCCACCCGGGCCATGGAGAAACATATTGGTCAGCTAATTTTTAAGTTGATAATTTTGTATGGCCCGCGAATTATGTTATAAATAGAAGAATACAGAATACAGAACCTTTATTGGCATTGACAGTAACAAAACAAACAGGTAAAGCAGCTAGATATGGATCTAAAAAAGGAATGAATACAGATCATCAATAAATTTTATAATAAACAATTAAATGAGGGTTCCCCTCCTCCTTTCTCCCTCCTTTAGGACCTTGGCCAGGAACTCGGCTACTTGAATGGTAACTTCGAAGCTTTTGGATGTTATAAATATCCAAGTGGCCCTTGGCGGAAAAAAGGTTCCCCACCCCTGATTTGGGGGATGTTTAAGAGACATGATACCCCCAGATAGGGGGTAACGCAGATGCAGTGAGCAGGTTAACGATTACTAAATTTGAACCATTCGAGGGGTGTTTAAGAGACATGATACCCCCAGATAGGGGGTAACACAGACGCAACTAGCACGGCACGAGCAACTCTCGAATGTTTGTTCTAAAGCTTCCCTCCTTTTGGGGGCGCTCGCATCGGACACCACAGCCTACGACGGCTCTGCAGTGTCTGCCGCTGGAAGCGAAGTTTGCTCCCCGTTTATTTAATTCCCTTCGATATTAGAAACTCGGCTCCTCGGTGCTTCATTAAACACTTTAGTTTAATAACAGGGACCCCCTGGAGACTACGGTCCGCGGATCACGTGAGCAGTTGGTAAACAGATGCATCAATTAACCCCATAATCTCAAGGGGGCCATTAGAACGTGAGATCCCCTCCGAAAGTGCGTATAGCTGCAATTAAGCTTAAAATACTCACGTGTCAATAGTTTTTGGTTATACGCGTGCTTCCTTATTGATCTTGCTTATGTTTTCCGCATTAAACGGCTCCTCTTACTTCATCAATAACTTAGAGGTTGCTCAGATTTATTAAGTTTTTTTTTATTATCTCGCGTAAAAACTCTGAGCCGTTCTCCCCTGCCTCTTGTTTCATTTGGGCTAGGGGGTGGCTGGAAACCGACCCTGAGCCGGAATGGATAGAGCGTTGGACTAGGACCGGAGGGACCCAGGATCAAATCCCCCGCTCTGCTGCGGGAGCTCACTGGGTGACCCGGGGCCGGTCACACGCTCTCAGCCTGGCCTACCTCGCAGGGTTGTCGCGAGGATGAAACGGAGGAGCGGAGAGCAGTGTAAGCCGCTTTGGTTCCCCGCTGGGGAGGAAAATGGGGTATAAATGTTTAAATAAATGAACAGGGCCTGGATGTTGCTGTGTATTGGACTATTGTAACCACATCCATAGGAGGAAGTGTGCCTCAGTTGGCAAATAAACAGATGACAGATTTGGAATTGGGGGGAGAAGTTGAACACATGAACACACATGAAGCTGCCTTATATTCAATCAGACCCTTGGTCCATCAAAGTCAGTATTGTCTATTCTGACCGGCAGCGGCTCTCCAAAGTGTCAGGCTGAGGTTTTTCACATCACCTACTTGCCTGGTCCCTTTAATTGGAGATGCCGGGGATTGAACCTGGGACCTTCTGCATGCCGAGCAGATGCTCTACCACTGAGCCCCGGCCCCTTCTTGCCTGATAACCAATGGTGGCTGTATTCACAAACCAACCCTGAACAGTTGGTCGCCGGGGAAAGTTGAAAACGTGTCTCAAATTTGAAACTAAGCTCGCTAGATCCACTGTGAAATGGCAGAGCTTTTTTTTTAAGCCCTCAAAATTTATATGCATGCCTCTCCAACGTGGTGCAGTGGTTAAGAGCGGTGTAATCTGGAGAACCGGGTTTGATTCCTCGCTCCTCCGCAGGAGCGGTGGACTCTAATCTGGAGAACCAGCTTTGGTGCCCCACTCCTCCACATGAAGCCTTCAGGGCCAGTCACCGTTCTCTCCGAACTCTCTCAGCCCCACCTACCTCACAAGGTGTCTGTTATGCAGAGGGGAAGGGGATTGCAAGATGCTTTGGGACTCCTTATGGTGGAGAAAAGCGGGGTATAAAACCCAACTCTTCTACTCTTCTACCAGTACGGTTGTCAAACTCTAGGGGCAGCCTGGAGATCTCCCAGAATTACAATTGATCTCCAAATGACAGAGTGGCCCGGGACAAAAAGGCTGCTTTGGAGGATATACTCCATGGCTAGGGTTTCTAGCCTTCAGGGGGTGGCTGGAGATCTCCCGCTATTACAACTCACCTCCAGGCGACAGAGATCAGTTCCCGTGGAGAAAATGGCCGCTTTTGGAAGGTGGACATTATACCCCACTGAAGTCCCTGCTCTCCCCAGACTCTGCTCCCAAATCCCCAGGTGTTTCCCAATCCAGAGGCATCAGATCCCCGCTGAGATCCCTCCCTAAATGCCACCCTCCCCAGGTTTGGCCTCCAAAGCTTCAGGAGTGTCCCAAGTTGGAGCCGGCAACCCTACCCAGCGAAAATGCCTGCCGTTTCTCCCCTGGCCTGTTTTGACTTGTGTTTTGGGGATGCTGTGAATTCCCCCAAGGAGCCTGTCCATGCTGAATCGGAAACAGTCTTGAACACGAGCGGGGGTAACATGATTGGCGCTCATTTCTTAAAACGGAGACCTCTTCTTCTCCCTTTCCTTTCTACCCCTCCGAAGGTTCTTTTCTTGTTTTGCAACCTTACGCCGGGCGTCCCAAATGTTTTTTTTTAATTCAAAAAAACCCCCTGTAAATGCCACGATTGTGCAAATAGCGAGCTCAGCTCATCTGCATAAAAATTGGTTGCAAAGAGCAATTAGCACTTCATTAATAATCAATGAAGTGCCAATTTACACATTGCCCAAAAGCAAGTTGTAGATTCAATTTGGTCGGGAATTGAGAATTCGGGGGGGGGGGGTTGGCGACGGGAAGGGGGGGGTTGCTGCAGAGGAGGCCGAAGAGGCACGATCCCTGTCAAGTCTCCCACGCTCGCTCGTAGATTTCCAGCCAGCTCGAAACCCAGCCCTCTGCAAGCCGCGAGAAGAGGTGTTTGGATCTCAGTCTGCACTTGCAAGGCAGTGCGGTGTAGTGGTTAGCTTGTCAGATGAGGCCTAAGGAGACCCAGCTCACTGGCCTAATCTGACAAGCTCGCTGGTGGACTTTGGATCAGTCTAGAGGGCCTAACTATAGATTATTTCCCCTTCTCAGTTGAGGGAGCTCCATCTTTCCCAGGTAGCGTTGCCAGCTCCAGGTTGGGAATCTCAGCGGGCTATAATGCCACACAGTCCATCCTACAAAGCAGCCGTTTTCTCCAGGGGAACTGAACTTGGTCATCTGGAGATCAGTTTTCATGCTGGGAGGTCTCCAGGGTATGCTTGCCAACCTCCAGGGGGCACCTGGAGATGTCCCGCTATTCCAATTGACCTCCAGGTGACCAAGATCAGTTCCCCCGCAGAGAATGGCGGCATTGGATTCGAAGAAGAAGCAGCCCTGGATGATGATGATGATGATGTTGATGATGATGATGATGATGATGATGATGAAGAAGAAGAAGAAGAAGAAGAAGAAGAAGAAGAAGAGGAGTAGTAGTAGTAGGAGTAGGAGGAGGAGTTGGTTTTTATACCCTGATTTTCTCTACCGAAAGGAGTCTCAAACCAGCTTACAATCGCCTTCCCTTCCTCTCCCCACAATGGGCACCTACCCCTTGTGAGGTAGGTGAGGCTGAGAGAGTTTGGAGAGAACTGTGACTAGCCCATGGCCACCCAGCAGGCTTCATGTGTAGGAGGGAGGAAACCAACCTGGTTCAGCAGATTGGAGTCCGCTGCTCATGTGGAGGAGAAGGGAAACCAACCCGGTCCTCCAGATTAGATCCCATCACTCTTAACCACTACACCACACTGGCTCTCTAAAGGGTGGGATGGTCAACTAGGGTTGCCAACCTCCAGGTAATGGGGAGAAAAACGGCACCTCTGTACTCGTACCAAAAGGTTTAGAAAAACAGTACAGGAAACTGTATATACACAAAGTGCAAATATTTATAAGCTACTGAGGTGAAACATAGACCATATACGTGACATATATACAACACAATTATATACAATATGTACAGTTCACACAAAAAATGTAGAGAAATTTCCAAAGGTCTCAACTGAGTACCACAAATATATAGAAGAAGTTCCAAAGGTCTCAACTGAGTACCAAATGAATGCTAATATTGTAATCCTTGTGTAAAGTTCATATAGAGCCACAATCATCGATGGATACGGCCGTTTCAGATCCACAGCAGTGGAAATCTTTCTTCAGTCCTTAATACAAAAGTGCTGTTACATATTCATCATTCCTTCCCACACAGGGTAAGTATGAGCAATCAGACGTCAGTAAAGTACATCACATAGTGCAGCTAGTATATATGCTATATGTCACGTATATGGTCTATGTTTCACCTCAGTAGCTTATAAATATTTGCACTTTGTGTATATACAGTTTCCTGTACTGTTTTTCTAAACCTCCAGGTAATAGCTGGAGAACTCCTGCTATTACAACTGATCTCTAGGAGACAGAGATCAGTTCCCCGGGAGAAAAATGGCTGCTGGAGTCCAATATGGCATTGAAGTCCCTCCCCTCCCCAAACCCTGCCCTCCTCAGGCTCAGCCCCGAAAACCTCTCGCCCATGGGGGAGAGGGACCTGGCAACCCTATAGCCAGCAGATGGCTGCCTGACTACCATAGCCGGCACACAGGGACGTACAGAAGGAGACGGTCCTTCAAATATTGTGGATTATTGTTATTGTGCATTATTTCAAGACTACGAGCGTACTGCGTTGGAGGAACATTTGCCACACGTTTCAAGGGAGTGGGAGGGGACTAGAAATCCGGCGATCCGGTTGAAGTGGATGTTATTAGTTGGCGTAACGCGATCCCCGGCATGGGACGCCGCAGACGCCTCCGCTTTCGCCCGCCGCTCTCCCGTCTTCTCCTCTTCCCCTCCTCTTCAGGCCACCTTTTGCCGAGAGATTGAATTTACGGCGGGCTCCAACACATTTAAATCCATTTATTGCAAAATTACTTTTCGATAATTGCATCACGCGCACCGTCTCTGTCGCATAATGAAATTAGCAGGAGAGATATTAGAAAGGAGATAAAATTATACGAAATATTGAAATACCTCTTTCCCCAGCTGTCTGTGGCGCGGCCCCTGGCTTAACTGGAAAAACGAGACTTTCTCCTGGACGGGGCTGGAAGGCGTTGGGTCTAATTTCATCCTACCTTTTGTATAAATTAATTATCGCGGTTATTGCTACTTTTCATTATTAGCTGGGAGTTTCGGTGCACGGCGAGAAAGTTGCGGCCGTTTTTGTTCGGAGGGCTGGCGTGAAAATTCCTGCTTCAGGACGCCAGGGGCATCTTCTTGGAAACAAAAGTCATAATGCATTTCATGTTGGTGCAGAAATTAGAGTCCTTCGCTCATGCGGAAGAGTGGGGAATCAAACCCGGTTCTCCAGATTAGTGTCCGCCGCTCATGTGGAGGAGTGGGGAATCGAACCCGGCTCTCCAGATTAGAGTCTGCTGCTCATGTGAAAGAGTGGGGAATGAAACCCGGTTCTCCACATTAGAGCCCACCACTATTGACCACTACACCATGCCGGCTCTCTCTGGTTAGACTGGGATCCAGGAGCCTCGGGTTCAAATCTTTACTCTGTCCCTGGAGAGCAGCCGCCAGTCTGAGGAGACCATTCTGAAACTGATGGGCCAATGGTTTGAGTCAGTTTTATAGTATATGCCTTAGTAGTCAAGTATATGATTTCCCACAGAAGATCCCAGGTTCCATTCCTGGCATCTCCAGTTAAAAAAAAAATCAAAGATGGCAGGTGTGGGGGACAACCTATCTGTACCTGAGACCCTCTAGGTGGACCTAGGTGAGCTAGGTGGACCAAAGGATTGACTCTGTTTAAGATAACATCATATGGGCATAGGAAACAGAGGTACCTCCTTGCATAGTGTAGTGGTTAAGAGCGGTGGTTTGGAGCGGTGGAGTCTGATCAGGAGAACCGGGTTGGATTCCCCACTCCTCCACATGAAGCCAGCTGGGTGACCTTGGGCTAGTCACAGCTCTCTCCGCCCCACCTTCCTCACAGGGTGTGTGTTGTGGGGAGGAGAAGGGAAGGCGATTGTAAGCCGGTTTGATTCTTCCTTAAGTGGTAGAGAAAGTCGGCATATAAAAAAAAAACCCCAACTCTTCTTCTTCTCTCTTCTTCCTGCCCACAAAGTGCCTTCTACAAAAGTCTCCCAGTTGTGTTACCTGGGGAAGTTTGGGAACATGTAGTTCTGCCCTAAGAAAGCCCACCCCCTTACATGCTTTTGGGATTCGTCTGCAGGGTGAAGTGTCCGCAATACAAGCCGGCTATTTCCGGCCCGTGTCGAAATTAATTTCTCCTGCATGAGAAAAGGTCACCTGTGGAAACGACGCCCGTGCCACGAGCGTGGAGACGGAAGTACTCGTTGCCCGGGTTTCTCCAAGTGACTTCAGGACCGGAGTCCCTTGTTAGTATCTCCGATGTCCGGGGAACCTATTTCCTCTCCGCCTGTTACCAAGGCAGTGGAACCAGAGGGATTTCCTCCTGCAGCTCCCGGCCTTCTTTCCTTGCTACCTGTTGTTGATCAAAACACCCGCGATGCAGTCTTCGGTTCCTCCTGGAGCCACCGATGTCCCTTGGTCTCCGTTGGAGCTACAGAAGATGAAACGGTTTCCAGCCTCTAGTTGGACAGGCACGAGGGCAAATAAGTTCCTGGTGGATCATTCATTTATTTAGACCACATCTATTCCACCTTTCTGTATGACTGTGCCCAAAGTGACTACAGATCTACAAGTCGCTAGAATTGAGAGCCAACATGATGTAGGGGTGAAGAGCAGGGGGTTGGAGCAGCGGACTCTGATCTGGAGAACCGGGTTTGATTCCCCCACTCCTCCACGTGAGTGGCGGATGATTAATCCGGTGAACCGGGTTGGTTTCCCCACTCGTCCACATGAAGCCAGCTGGGGGACCTTGGGCTAGTCACAGCTCTCTCCGAACGCTCTCGGCCCCACCTACCTCACAGGGTGTCTGTTGTGGGTAGGGTTGCCAACCTCCAGGTACTAGCTGGAGATGTCCCGCTATTACAACTGATCTCCAGCCAATAGAGATCAGGTGACCTGGAGAAAATAGCCACTTTGGCAATTGGACTCTATGGCATTGAAGTCCCTCCCCTCCCCAAACCTCGCCCTCCTCAGGCTCCGACCCAAAAACCTCCTGCCAGTGGCCAAGAAGAACCTGGCAACCCTATGTTGCGATCGGCTAACACCTAGTTGTGGAGAGAGGAAGGGAAGGAGATTGTAAGCCTGTTTGATTCTTCCTTAAGTGGTAGAGAAAGACTGCATATAAAAAACTCCTCCTCCTCCTCCTCCTCCTCCTCTTCTTCTTCTTCTTCTTCTTCTTCTTCCTCTTCCTCTTCCTCTTCCTCTTCCTCTTCCTCTTCCTCTTCCTCTTCCTCTTCTTCTTCCTCTTCCTCTTCCTCTTCCTCTTCCTCTTCCTCTTCTTCTTGAATATCAGCAGCAATACCAAAAGCATAAAACACACTACAAACCATAATCATGATGATGATGTGCCATCAAGTCACACCCGAGTACGGCAACCCCTCCAAGAGTCCTCAGGGCAAGAGAGGAGCCGAGGTTGTATTCCTTGGTGGCCTCCCATCCAAGCACTGACCAGGGCCAACCCTGCTTAGCCCTTGCCGCCCAAAGCGATCCTACAACCCCGCGTTGTCCTGCCTAGGGCCCGACGGGAGGACGATTTATTCCCCAAAAAAACCTTCAAAAAGGGGAGAACTTCCCGGCCGAGCGCCATAAGAAACGCCAGGGATGTTTCATTTTATTTTCATTAAATACCAAATTGATGACGCCCGACACTTTATTAAAGTGTCAACGCGAGTGTCCCGACATTCTAATTACTTATTCTAACAAGGAGGACAGCTCTTCGGGAGACGCGGGCGGGCGGCGGGCGGAGGACGAGGCGCGCCGCCGTTAAGTAACACCTATTAAACTATCATTTGCACCTAGAGGCACCTGGAGGCATCTCATTAATATCTTCGCCGGCAAGACAGCGCCGTCTCCGCTACCCTGACCCGGGGCACCGACGGAAGAAATGGCTCCCGGATCTCCTCCTTGGGTCCGGCTTCCCTTCGAGCTGGGATGCCTATAAAATTAATAACGACTGTTCGACTTAATTGAATTCCTGATTAATGAAGATTCGGCCTGCCCCCCCCCTGACTTCGGTGGCTGTGCTTAGTAAATGGATATCAGGGCAGTAGGATTTACCTGCCGCAGACCCCAAATCCTCCTTCCTCTCCAACATGGAAGTCCTTTTGTATTTCGGCTGTGACATCATGTCTCCTTTCCCTCTATCTGCCTACCCTCCGTTTCTGTTCCAGCGTGGTGTGGTGGTTAAGAGATGTGGACTCTAATCTGGAGAACCGGATTGATTTCCCCACTCCTCCACATGAAGCCAGCTGGGTGACCTTGGGACAGAGGTGGTTTGCCATTGCCTGCCTCTGTGTAGCAACCCGGGACTTCCTCGGTGATCTCCCATCCCGGTACTAACCAGGGCTCACCCTGCTTAGCTTACAAGATCTGACGAGATCGGGCTAGCCTGTACCATCCGGGTCAGGGTAAGAGATGAACAGAGGTGGTTTTGCCATTGCCTGCCTCTGCATAGCAACCTGGACTTCCTTGGTGGTCTCCCATACAACTAGTAACCGGGGTCAACCTTGCTTAGCTTCCAAGATTGGACAAGGACAGGCTAGCCTGGGCCATCCAGGTCAGGAGGTCACAGATGGCCGGCCTCTGAAAGACATCATGGGTCAGCACCATGGACAGATCCCAAAGCACATGCCATCCAGGTCAGGGGAGAGACCGGGTCAGGGTAAGAGATGAACAGAGGTGGTTTTGCCATTGCCTGCCTCTGCATAGCAACCTGGACTTCCTTGGTGGTCTCCCATACAACTAGTAACCGGGGTCAACCTTGCTTAGCTTCCAAGATTGGACAAGGACAGGCTAGCCTGGGCCATCCGGGTCAGGAGGTCACAGATGGCCGGCCTCTGAAAGACATCATGGGTCAGCACCATGGACAGATCCCAAAGCACATGCCATCCAGGTCAGGGGAGAGACAGAGGTGGTTTTGCCCTTGCCTGCCTCTGCGAAGCAAATCTGGACTTCCTTGTTGGTCTCCCATCCAAGCACTAACCAGGGACGACCCTGCTTAGCTTCTGAGATCAGACGAGATCGGGCTTCGATGAGCCATCCAGGTCTATAAGATGGGAAACCGATCTTTCATCGTGGCCAGTAACTTGGGATGGGAAGTCATCCCTGATACCGTCGGGAAAAGGCCTTCCAAAGAGATCCTGGTGCAGAAGATGCTTTGCGGATTTGCAGCGAGCGCTTCGTATTTGTTTTTGATCAGATTTGCCACTTGCCCACCTTTGCAATGTAAAAAACGCAAGCGGGGATTTGTGCTCATTCACGGCGAATGCCTGGCACGGAGCTCTGATTAAGAACCTTTGCATTTTTCATTCAGTGTCAGAAAATAAGACCAAAAAAAAAATAACTATGCTTAATATTTAAAACAAGCCCCCGATTCTGTGCGAGCCACTTAAAAAAATAAACACACGTATAATGAGAAAACAATAACTGAATAGCAAATGATGAGATTTTAATATCCTCGCAAGTGGGAAGCCTTCCCCCCTCCGCTTCTCTCCTTAAGTACGGAAGGTGAATCCCAAAGAGAATTAAAGGGTAGTTCCACAGAGACGCGTTTACTTAATGCTTTACCTAGAAATGAGAAGGTCAGGCTCGATTACGTTTAAGATGCAATGGTACAAATCCCTGGCTTGGTGCATTTCAGCACAAGAGCCGGTGTGGTGTAGCGATTACAGTGTTGGACTAAGAACTGGGAGATCTGAGTTCGAATCCCCCCCTCCGCCACGGAAGCTGGCTGGGAGGCCTTGGGCGCCACATTCTCAGCACAGCCTACCTCGCAGGGTTGTCGTGAGGATAAAAATGAAGCTACGGGGGTAGGGTTGGCAGGTCTGGGTTAGGAAATACCTGGAGGTTTTGGGGGCGGAGCCTGAGGAGGGTGAGGTTTGGGAAGGGGAGGGACTTCAATGCCATAGATTCCAATTGCCATTTTATGGTTGGCTCCACTTCCTGCAACGACTATTTCATGATTGGCTCCCTCTCCCGTGGCAGCCATTTTGCTACTGTGCCCACCACTACGGTTGCCAACCTCCAGGTGCCAGATCGCCTGCTCTTACAACCGATCTCCAGCCGATAGAGATCAGCTCCCCTGGAGACAATGGCCACTTTGGCAATTGGACTCTATGGCATTGAAATCCTTCTCCGCCCCAAACCCCACCCTCCTCAGGCTCCACCTCCTAAAATCTCCAGGTATTTCCCAACCCGCAGCTGGCAATCCTACCCGCCACCCTATATTAGGCTTCCAAAGGTGCCCGCAAGCTTGCCAAGGAAACCAGCGTCAGACGTAGAGCATCGACTATCTGGACCAAAGACTGAGGATCTCCAAAGGGCTGGGAGGGTTCGGGCTTCAGGGCAAATTCGCACAAACATTGAACAACGCTGGCACCCAAAAAATTCACAGAAAAGTCTTTGCGTCTTCTTCGCAGCACAGTATCCAATGCCGTTTCCTCCTTTCCCAAGATATGAAGGAAAGCAAAATGAGGAAGGAGCGGGGAAGAAGAGAAAACCAGGAAAGAAGAGAGGCAAAATCTTTTTTCCTCTTGCCAACTTTTGAGAGATGCCAAGAAAGCCTAAAAAAAAAAATACAAAATAACATATTTATTATGTTTTGGGGGCTTTGGAGTAGGCCCAAACTAAGGCCCTTCGACCTCAAACATTTCCAGACATTAAAGCGACAGTAAAAATGAGTTTCGAGAAAACATTCTTTTGTGTTTACAGGCCAAAGGTATTGCCATGCTGGCTAATTACCAGCCAAGCAATTGTCCTTATTTCTTCTCAAGTATGTGGATATAAAATCAAGTTTGCTTTTCAACATAGGGTGGCCAAATCCCTCTTCGCCACCGGTTCGGCGAGGGGAGGGACTTCAATGCCCTAGAGTCCAATTGCCGAAGTGGCCATTTCCTCCAGGTGAACTGATCTCTATCGGCTGGAGATCAGTTGTAGTAGCAGATCTCCAGCTAGTACCAGGAGGTTAGTCAAACATATGCAGTCACTATGGCTAAATAAATAATAGTAAATAATAATAACACCTAATATACCAAATTATGTATTTTTTTTCTGTTACTTCACAGAAATAATATAGTCTTAATAATTCAAAAGTGCATAAACATTAGGGGACAATAGAAATCAAACAAGACAGGTATCCGGTAAGTTATCCTATTTCAAAGTCACTTTTCTTCAGTTGATATATATAGAAGAAAGTCCCAAATCATAAGAAAACAATTCTTCTGTTCATCTAAGTATCTTGTATTGTTTTGCAGTTATCCGTTGTTCACGCTGCAGGTTGGCAACCCTACTTCTACATACTGCTGGTGTGAAATTAGAGCTGTGTTGGGCAATGGGCATTACTAATAGGATTGCCATCTCCAGCCTGGGAAAGTTTGTAGAGATTGGGGGAGGGTAGATTTTGGGGGAGGGAGCTCGGCAGGGGATGTGATGTCACTCTAGGATTCTGTTTCCCCTAGGCTCTGTGGTGTACCGTAGAGTCTGCCCTCCAAAGCTGCCATTTCCTCCAGGGGAAATGATTGCTCTAGTCTGGTTCAATTGTAATTCCAGGAGAACGCCAAGTGCCATCTTGAGGTTGGTGACCTTAACTCCTAATAATTTGATTCCCATGTAGTGCCGAGCATGAATATTTTTGTCAGTGTCCCCCTCCCCCTTTTCAGTAGGGTTGCCAGGTCTGGATTGGGAAATACCTGGATATTTGGAGGCAGAGCAGGGCAGGGTTTGAGAAGGGAGCGACTTCAGTGGGGTATAATGCCATAGAGTCTAACTTCAAAAGTGGCCATTTCCTCCAGGGGAACTGATCTCTGTCGCCTGGAGTTCAGTTGTAATAGCGGGAGATCTCCAGCAGCCCTCTGGAGGTTGGCAACCCTACCTTTCTGTGACTTTCTTGGTGACAGCTATGGAGTGCAATTAAAACGTCTGCTTATTCTAAAAGCATTTCCTAGAATTGGCTTTATTTGCTTTTGGTGACATCATCGGATTAATACATGATCCCTGGGTGGCTAGGATCTCCTTCAAGCATGATTGTCTTCTCCGGTTTCTCTTGTCTTCTCATAATGTGACCATAGTACGATAGCCTCAATTTAATCATTTGAGCTTCTAGGGACATTTCAGGCTCACTTTGATCTAGAACCCGCTGATTTGTCTTTTGGGCGGTGCACAGTTTTTGTAACACTCTCCTCCAACACCACCTTTCATAGAATCATAGAGTTGGAAGAGACCACCAGGGGTCATGTAGTCCAACCCCCTGCACAATGCAGGAAATTCACAACTATCCCCCCCCACACCCTCAGTGACCCCCTACTCCATGCCCAGAAGATGGCCAAGATGCCCTCCCTCTCATGATCTGCCTACGGTCATAGAATCAGCCTTGCTGACAGATGGCCATCAAGCCTCTGCTCAAAAACCTCCAGCGGAGAGCTTTTTTTTTTAATAAAGTTTTTTATTATTTTCTCATTGCATACATCATAGATCAATTTTCGTTAATGCTTTAACAATATAGAATGAAATCTATAAGAATTTCCAGTCTAAAAAATAAAAAAGAAAAGTTGACTTCCCCTACACTCTCTTCTGTCCAAAATTTAATTGTATATACTTTTGCTAACAGTATAATCCCCCTCTACTCGGTTACTTTATACCACTGGTTCCCAACCAGGGGTCCATGTACCCCCAGGGGTCCGCGAGAACTAAATTAAGGTCCTCGAAACAAAGTTATAAACCCATAATAAATTAATATTTTCAATTAAAAGTTATCTATTATAAAAACATATTCAAATATTATTCTAATGTTTAACTAACAGTTATGATTAAAGTTTATTTTCAAATTCTCGGAATTTTTATTTTGAACTTTGGGGTCCCTGCACCGAACAAAAAAGTCCTAGTGGTCCCTGGTCAAAAAAATGGTTGGGAACCACTGCTTTATACGTATCTTATTTTATCTAGTTGATATTCCTGTAATCGTCCTGCTATAATCATTATGCAAAGTAAATATAAAGGATTAAATCAAAGAGTATCCTTTAAAATGACCCATCGAAAAATAATGTTCACAGTACATTCTCCACATCTCCCACTCCCCCCAAAATTGTACATTGTCAGTCTGGTTAATATAAGCTGTAAGTTTAGCCATCGCCATCAATTCCATCCTCTTGGGTATCCAGTCCATAGAATCAGCATTGCTGACAGATGGCCATCTAACCTCTTCTTAAAAACCTCCAGGGAAGGAGAGCTTACCATCTCCCGAGGAAGCCCGTTCCACCGAGGAACCGCTCTAACTGTTGGAAAGTTGTTTCTAATGTTGAGACGGAAACGCTTCGGATTTATTGTCGAAGGAATCTACCTCCTTCCTGTCGGCTTAAGGGGCTTGCCGGACTCGAACCCTGCTCGCCGGTCAGGCCTTCCCCGGGACTTCCCCTCTCCGCCAGCAGGTGGCGCCCTTCTGCTGCCGTGGCCCGCTCCCCCTGCCCCGGTGTCCCCCTAATGAGCCGGGCTGCCTGAACTCGGAATGAATTTGGTTCTCCTTTCATCACTCTCTGATGTCCAGCTGCTCCTGTCAACACCTTCTTATAGCATGTAATTCATCGCTCGGAGTGACAGCTGGGGCCGTGGGCAAGGGACCAGCTCGCCCTGCCACGGGCGACACTGGGAGATGGTGTCCGGCCCAAATAAAGGGCTTTCCTCTACCCCCCCTCCCCTCCCCAAACCATCCCTCTCGCACCTGCGGCCGGCGTGGGGCTTGGCCATTTATTCAGGGGGGGTTTCGCCTTGGATTTGTCACTCTCGGCGCAGATTTTCCCCATCCAGATTCTCAGAACTTAACAATAAGCCCCCATGCAGAGTTTTGAGAATTTAGATCGGGGGAAATGTGCATCTAGAGTCACTGGTTCCCAACCGGGGGTCCGTGGACCCCCAGGGGTCCGCGAGAACTAAATTAAGGTCCACGAAACAAAGTTATAAACCCATAATAAATTAATATTTTCAATTAAAAGTTCTCTATTATAAAAAAACACATATTCAAATATTATTCTGTTTAATGTTTAACTAACCGTTATGATTAAAGTTTATTTTCAAATTCTCTGGATTTTTATTTTGAACCTTGGGGTCCCTGCACCGAACCAAAAAGTCCTAGTGGCCCCTGGTCAAAAAAAGGTTGGGAACCACTGATCTAGAGAGTGGCAAATCCAATGCAAAACCTCCGATGAATAAATGGCCCAAAGCATCCTCCAGGCACAAAACCGGTTCTTTCGCCCTCTCCGCTTTGGGGCGTCGGTTTTCCGGCTGCCCTCTCCGGATCCACCATATTTGCAGACCTGGAAACTCTTCTGGGATGAACATGGACCCCCTCCCCTTTAAAAAAAAACACCCCACCACCCATGAAAAGAATGGTTCGGAAGGTGGATGGAAAACTATTAGCCTTGAGGAGGGGAAAGAGAGTTTCATATGATGCAGCCAGGAAGGATGACGAAGCCGCGGAGGAGAGAAGGAACCGTAGACGTTCCTGGAAAGTGGACAGGGTTATCTGAAGAAGTGAGCTGTGGCTCACGAAAGCTGATACCCTGCCAGAAAATATTTTTGTTAGTCTTTAAGGTGCTACTGGACTCTTGCTCTTTTCTACTAGGGTTATCTAAGTACCCTAAGGTCAAGAGACAGGGCCAAAATCAATACTAACTATGAATGATCTTATGAAAATGTATCTAATATATTTATTACAGTAAAAAGCAACAACTTGCCTAAGGCTCTAATATAGCCTCGATATTTCCATTGTGCACAGAAACATATAACACAAATAGACGCAAAATTTCAACCAAACGTTTAGACCAAAAGTGCGACCATACATGTTTCGGACAGGTGTTTCCGGCCATGTGGTGCTGTGGTTAAGAGCGGTGGTTTGGAGCGGTGGAGTCTGATCTGGAGAACCTGGTCCGATTCCCCGCTCCTCCCCATGAGCGGCGGAGGCTAATCTGGTGAACTGGATTTGTTTCCCCGCTCCTACACATGAAGCCAGCTGGGTGACCTTGGGCTTAGTCACAGCTCTCTCAGCCCCACCTCCCTCACAGGGTGTCTGTTGTGGGGAGGGAAGGGGATTGTAAGCTGGTTTGAGTCTCCCTTAAGTGGTAGAGAAAGTCGGCATACAAAAACCAACTCTTCTTCTTCAGTGGCCTACATACATAAAATACAGAACACAATTACATAAAAATATATATGTTAGTATACCAATCTTTATGACTGAGTTTGAAATGGTGTTTTGAAAGATAAATGGAAAAGAAATGTTTAAGCAACATGCCATATTTATCAAACAAAATATTTATAAAATGTTTTAAAAACTTAAAAAAAAGAATTTTATTTTAAAAAAGTTACTTATCAAATATAAAGTAAAGCTATGCAGGTTATGCTTTTTCAATTATAGACTTCAATAAGTCAGAAAATTATTTTCTAAAACCTCTTGAATTGGGAGATATTGAATTCCTTGGGCTAGCCACAGCTCTCTTCAAGCTTTCTCAGCCCCACCTACCTCACAGGAGGTCTGTTGTGGAGAGGGGAAGGGAAGGCGATTGTAAGCCGGCACGGGCAAGCAGGTAGGCATCCAACCGGTGGCGTGCTCGCCCACCTGATGGCAGAGGATGGTCGCCAGTCTTAGATCCTTCTGAGCGAGAGCTCTGCCAGGACCCACGAAGGGCCAGACCAAATAGTTTCGCTGGCCTTAAACGGCCCCAGGGCCTGATGTTCCCCACCCCTGCTCTAAAGTGCTACTGGTCTGAAATCTAGCGTGTGGGGGGAAATCCCTATGTGGAAGGACAGTGAGGAGACCCTCTCCCCAACCTCTCAACATACCCCTCCACTTCCAGAGGATTCTCCGAGAAAGCACTGATGAGCATCTTTAATCCAGACGTTTAGGTGGAACAGCCTGTTGAACGCGCCTCTAAATGGCGCGTTCCCCTTCCCGGACTCAACTGGGGAAGACTTTTATCCGAGCGCCGGTCTCCCTTGGAGGAGAACAGACCTCAGCCGCGTGGTGTTTTCAGAACAACCGACTTCTCCGGGGCTTCAGCGTTTGGTCGCCACCTTAATTAGATCCGTCAATTAAAAATCTTTCGAGTGGTTTGAAAAGGCGCCTCCCGTGGAACAGGCTGCAAAGATTTTTCCCCCCCAAAAAATGTTAATTATTTTGAATGGATTTATCTACCTATGCATTTCAATCCTTTTTTTTTAATCTGCTTCGCCATAGATTATGCCTGAAGTGTCTTATAGAAAAAAGAAACAAGAAGGACTTGTAAAGGATGAATGAAAGGCGCCTTCTAAGAAAAATCATTCTCATTCTTTCTGAGTGTGCTGATTGGTCCAGTTGATGTTTGTTCTCCTTTCTGAGAGTGCTGATTGGTCCAGATAATATTTCCTGGTACTCTTTCTGAGTGCTCTCATTGGCCTAGTTAACGTTTGTCCTCAATCTTCCTGGGTTTGTTCATTGGTCCAGTTGATTTTTATTGATTGAAAATATTTATCAATCCAGTTAACTTCAGTCATGCATCCTATAAACATTTGGGGCTGCTTCATACTAAGTTGGACTGCTGGCCCATCTACCCTTAGTTAGAGCGGTTCCTCAGTGGAACAGGCTTCCTCGGGAGGTGGTGAGCTCTCCTTCCCTGGAGGTTTTGAAGCAGAGGCTAGATGGCCATCGGTCAGCAATGCTGATTCGATGACCTTAGGCAGCTCATGAGAGGGAGGGCATCTTGGCCGTCTTCTGGGCATGGAGTAGGGGGTCACTGAGGGTGTGTGGGGGAGAGGTAGTTGTGAATTTCTTGCATTGTACAGGGGGCTGGACTAGATGACCCTGGTGGTCCCTTCCAACTCTATGATTCTATGATTCTACTGCATGGCATTCAGGTATAAACCGGGAACATATAAAGCACTTCTCAAAACATCATCCATCAAATCCCAATCCAAGAACGGACTTGCCCCTGTAATTCAAATTCCTTGGATACAATCGGACGTATTCTATGTGATTGCCCTCTATACGAAACACCTCGTAGAAAATGGTTAAAAAACTGGTTGCATCCCAAGTTTTACCTGTCTAATAAAGTTAAATGTCAATTTCTAATGAATGATTCAGCTCCAGAGGTTACTGCGGATGTCGCCAATTTTTTAGTAGAAGTGTTAAATGTCCAAAACCCTCTGATATCTGATGTTACTGGCTATGCTTTTATCTTATCGGTTTTAAGATTTATGACCATTGTTCGTATCAATTGTAACAATGTATATGCCATTAAAGGTTTATGAATGAATGAATGAAAAAATTGACTTACCAAATCCTGTCTCCGGAAGGCTCCTTTAAGGCATCGCAGCCATGTTTGGGACCGATCGTCACCCGCCTCCCCAGAGAGATGTGTGAAAATGCTTGAAAACAGAGTGTACCTGGAAACAATTCTTCTCCCTCCCCTTCTCTTAAATTTACCCAAGGAAGACTCCTTGGGGGGGGGGCGTTCAGGGCATTAATAGACGGGAGCCGATTCGGCCCGACAAAAATGGCTCCCCTTGGAAATCTCAAAGAGGCAGCCGTAAAGCCGCAAATTGTCCTCAAAAGTCAATAAACGGGGACGGAAGTTGCGACGTTTTCCGAGCGGCCCCCCTGGGAGGCTGCGTCTTCTCCGCACGAGGGAGAGAGGTGGTTGTTGAAGCACCTCTGGCCCTGGAGGAGAGGAAAGGGTTGCCAACCTCCAGGTACTAGCTGGAGATCTCCTGCTATTACAACTGATCTCCAGCCGATGGAGATCAGTCCACCCGGAGAAAAAGGCCGCTTTGGGAATTGGACTCTATGGCATTGAAGACCATCCCTTCTCCAAACCCCGCCCTCAGCACATGAACACATGGGGAGGGGCTGTGGCTCAGTTTGTAGAGCATCTGCTTGGCATGCAGAAGGTCCCAGGTTCAATCCCCGGCATCTCCAGTTCAAGGGACTAGGCAAGTAGGTGATGTAAAAGACCTCTGCCTGAGACCCTGGAGAGCCGTTCCTTGACCTGTTCGTGGCTGTTCAGAGGGTTACTCGGCTGTCTCCCTTCACATGAACACATGAAGCTGCCTTCTACTGAGCCAGACCCTCAGTCCGTCAAAGTCAGTATTGACTACTCAGACCGGCAGAGGCTCTCCAGGGTCTCAGGCAGGGGTCTTGCACATTACCTCCTTGCCTAGTCCCTTTAACTGGAGATGCCGGGGATTGAACCTGGGACCTTCTGCATGCCAAGCAGGTGCTCTACCACTGAGCCACGGCACCTCCCCTTCCGCATAGTGCAGTGCAAGGCACCAGGTTACCCAAAGGTTGGGTACCCACAGGTTGGGTGGGAAAAGACTCAATTATGTATAGAAATATATTTATTTTAAGGCGCTGATATATTGAAAGGAAGCTCAAATGTGGCAACTAATACAGGTTGATAAACTAAAACCACAATCCAAACGCGTTTTGGACCCCTGGCTTTCATCCGTGGTCTAAAAACATCACAGCCTTCAGTTTGCAAGACCTGAGCAAGGCTGTTAAAGATAGGATGTTCTGGAGGACATTGATTCATAGGGTTGCCATGAGTCGGAAGCGACTTGACGGCACTTAACACACACATAAAGCACACCAATACATAATGCTACATGAATTGCAGAATTATAGCAATAACCCAGGGATGCATGCAGGGATGCATTCCAATTTGACTCGGTGCAAAATATATTTTAGAAAATGTATAAAATTAAAGCGCCCACTGCCCTGGAACACTTTCTGCTTGTTCTTTTCTGGGCTGTGTTAGCCTTCCCTACAAGGTGGGCATGCCAGTATCAAGCAGGTAAAAGTTTATCTGCTTAGAATATCCCTGAACAATCCGTAGCGCCGCGGGAAGGTTAGCACTGTGAGTGAGATGCTTTCTGCCCTGTGCCGTTATCGCTTCTGAAACCAAAATTTCTGGGGGGAGAAGAAGAAGAAGGAGGAGGAGGAGGAGAAGAAGGAGAAGAAGAAGAAGAAGAAACAACAGAAACGGTGTGGTTTCTGCTTCGTCAGAAAATTCAGGGTGATACACAGCCTCATGAGTTCCTTCCCTTTCCCTTCCCAAGACTGGAATTTATTCAAAGTAAAGTGGATGCTGCCTTATTACATCCTGTAAAACTCCAGCTAATTTATGGCAGCTTAAAATGCATTTCTTTGAAACGACGGTAAGGGCTGCCAAATTCTTTGCAAATGTAGAAACGGCTTCGCGGGAGAATTTGGGATCGAACGCCAACCGGAGATTTGGAAGGTAGATTTCTTCAAGGAACGCTTTCGCCAACGCTGGGTTTTTTTGGGTGTGTGTGTGTGTGTTTTGTTTTGAACATTTGCCTGGGCACGGCAGCGGTTCTGTTTTATGATGTTTTAATTATTGCTGTTTATTTATTGTAATCATATTTTAATTGTTTGTGTACGCCGCTCGGGCGCCTTGGCAGGGGGGGGCAAATTATCAATTAAGTGATTATTAAAAAGTTATTACCGTGCGGACTTACTCCAAAGCGTAACTCTCAAGTGCCAGGAATGAATCCCCCCCCTCTTGTTTACTTTCTCCAAAGACTCAGACAGGAGGCCATATCACGTTTGGTTAAGGGGCTTTACTTTTCAATGCCCCCCCTTCTAAAAATCTTTTTACATGCTGTCTATTTACTCATCAGGGACAGAACATTTTTCACATGCTCCATAGAAAGAAGGCTGGATTATTTCATCATTCATTGTGTGCTATCAAGACAGAATCGATTCATGGCGACCCCAGAACTCTGGGGTTTTCAAGGCAAGAGGTGAGCCGAGGTGGTTTGCCGTTGCCTTCCTCTGCATAGCAACCTGGGATTTCTTTGGTGGTCTCCCATCCAAGTGCTAACCAAGGCTGACCCTGCTTAGCTTCCAAGATCTGCTGAGATCGGGCTAGCCCGGGTCATCCAAGTCAGGGCAGAGACAAACAGAAGTGGTTTGCCATTGCCTGCCTCTGCGTAGCAACCCTGGACTTCCTTGGTGGTCTCCCATCCAAGTACTAACCAGGATTGACCCTGCTTAGCTTCTGAGATCTGATGAAATTGAGCTAGCCTGGGCCATCCAGGTCAAGGCAAGAGACATTCAGAGGTGGTTTGCCATTGCCTTCCTCTACGTAGCAACCCTGGACTTCCTTGCTGGTCTCCCATCCAAATACTAACCAGGCCTGACCCTGCTTAGCTTCCGAGCTCTACCAAGCTCAAGGCTATTCAGGCTGAGAGCTGGTTTTTTTAAAAAATATATATGGAAAATATTAAGGAAATATAAAAAGAAATCTTCCTTTGCACCCTGAAGTGTTTCAACCTAGAATAACACCATCTCCTTCTGCTTAATGTTTGCAAAACCCGTGTTAGAGTGTTGTGCTACACGGGGGAAACTTTAATGGAGTATAATGCCATAGAGTCCACCTTCCAAAGCGGCCATTTTCTCCAGCTGAATGGATCTCTGTTGGCTAGAGATCAGCCGTAATCCCAGGAGATCTCCAGCTACTACTTGGAAGTTGGCAATCCTAGGCATAAGGGATGATAAGGGAGAAAGGACGGAGTCATTTGAAGAAGCAGGAGAACTCTGGGCAGGTAAGAACATGGAGTTGTTTTCTGTTGCCCCAGAAGGTCGGACCAGAACCAACGGGTTGAAATGAAATCCAAAGAGTTTCCATCTAGACATTACGAAGAATTTTCTAACAGTCAGAGCGGTTCCTCAGTAGAACAGGCTTCCTCGGGAGGTGGTGAGCTCTCCTTCTCTGGAGGTTTTTAAGCAGAGGCTAGATGGCCATCTGTCAGCAATGCTGATTCTATGACCTTAGGCAGATGATGAGAGGGGGGGGCATCTTGGCCATCTTCTGGGCATGGAGTAGGGAGTCACTGGGGGTGTGCGGGGGGGGGAGGTAGTTGTGAATTCATAGGGTCACCATGAGTCAGAAGCGACTTGACGGCACTTAATACACACACATGCAGGGGGTTGGACTAGATGACCCTGGTGGTCCCTTCCAACTCTATGATCCTGTTCTACCATCTGGAGGAACAAAGAGGGAAGGGTTCTCCTGGATGCAGAGATAAGGAGAAGGGTGGTACTTCCTTAGAAGAGGTGCTAAGAAGGTCTACTCTGTCTTGGCATAACTTGCCTGTGCCAGCCAGCCGGTGCAGCTATTACAGGCAATTAACTGGCGAGGCTTCCATTTTAATCCATGTACGTTCAAGGCCCATCGCTACCTTTTCCAGAATTTGAGGCGACACCCGTGTGCCTCTTACAGATCGGTTTCTCGGAATAGCCCCTCTGCCCAGCAGACACTGTCTGTCTCTTTGTGGGCAGGGGGAGCATTTTTTGACCAGCCTCGGGCTGTTGTGAAATTTCCCAGGAGAGCAGGGCAGAGAGAACCTCCAGACTGAGTCTCAGGAGGTTGTCAGCACAATAATATTGAACAGAAAATGACACTTCATATTGGGAAATCCCAAAGCCAATGACCATATCCCATCCCTGGAGCATGCCAGAAGTTAAGGGAGAATGGGCAGGGTGGAATCAATCTTTAAATCACCCCACTCACTGGTCTCCGCTGCCTTCCGTTTTCTTTTGTCTCGCTCTGTTCCTTCAGTGACCCCTGCTCTATGTCCAGAAGATGGCCCCCAAAAAAACTTCAGGATCCCTGGCCAACCTGGCCTGGAGGAAAATTGCTTTCTGACCCAAAGTGGTGATCAGCATTACCTTGGGCATGTAGGGAAGGGCCACGAGAGCCAAGCATTGACACAACCCTCCTGGCCTCCCTCTCACGATCTGCCTGAGTTCACAGAATCAGCATTGCTGACAGATGGCCATCTAGCCTCTGCTTAAAAACCCTCAGTGAAGGAAAGCCCACCACCTCCGAGGAAGCCTGTTTCATGGAGGACCTGCTCTAATTGTCAGGAACATCTTCCTAATGTTTAGCTGGAAACTCTTTCGATTTTCAACTGTTGGTTCTGGTCCGACCTTTTTGGGCAGCAGAAAACAACTCGGCACCCTCCTCTCTATGACAGCCCTTCAATTCCTTGAAGATGGTTATCAGATCACCTCTCAGTCTTCTCCTCTCCAGGCTAAACATACCCAGCTCCTTCAACCTTTCCTCACAGGACTCGGTTCTCGTGTTCATCCCAAACCCTGGTGAGGATAAAGTTGGCCTAGAGGTATTTTGGGGATCCCACAGTGCCACATCTGGTGAGATCCAGTGTGGTGGAGTGGTTGGAGTGGAGTGGGAGACCTAGGTTCGAATCCCCACCCCCCACCCCAATTTCACTAGGATGAGTTTTGGCCACTCATTCTCTCTCAGCCTAGCTTACCTTATAGGGTCGTTGTTGCAGAGCAGGGGAGAGCCGTGCACCTGGCCGTCCGTTCCTTGGAGAAAAGGTGAAAATAAAAATGTAATAAAACAAACGTTTCCTGTGCCGTCAGTGATTGGATCATTCGGAAGGATGCTAAAATCTCACCTTCTTTTCATCTGAGTTCATTATGGGTTTTTTTTTCTCTTTGTGGGCATGGCCTGGCACGGACAGGGTTAAGGAGGGGGCTCCGTGCTCCATGGCATGCAATTTATGATCTGGCGAATCCGTTTTTAATTATTTTTCGCGGTGACAGAGGTGGAAATATCCAACTTCAGTGGCTGGCTTTATTGATATGCTGCTATTTGTGCCTCGGTGGAGGAAGAATCCTGTAAAAGCAATAAATTAGAAAACCCTTTTTCTCATTAGAGAGATAGAACGGGGTGGGTGGGGGGTGCGAGAACATTTCTCTCTCTTCCTTTCCTCTGCGAGGCCTTGTTTTGGAGCTTCTTTGAGGGACCTTCTCTTCTCTGTCGTCTGTCCTCTTCATCTGTCAGAAACATGCACAATCCCCACCCTCTTCAGCACCTATCCCATAATATTTTGGAGCATCACATTACTGTGGTGTTTGCACATTAACACATGAAGCTGCATTCGATTGTATCAGACCCTTATTCCATCCAAGTCAGTATTGTCTACTCTGACCGGCAGCGGCTCTCCAGGGTCTCAGGCAGGGGTCTTTCACACCACCTACCAGCCTAGTCCCTTTAACTGGAGATGCCAGGGATTGAACCTGGGACCTTCTGTGTGCCAAGCAGATGCTCTACCATTGAGCCACAGCCCCTCCCCAAAGTATGGGGCTCTTTTTGAAAGGGGAGCATTTTAAAAAAATACCTCTGCCTGAGATCCTGGAGAGCTAGTGCCTGTCAGACCTTGATAGACCAATGACAGACCAAGGGTGATCTCGATAGACCAAGGGTCCAACTCAGTAGAAGGCACTTAGGAGAGGGGCTGTGGCTCAACGGTAGAGCATCTGCCTGGCATGCAAAAGGTCCCAGGTTCAATCCCCGCCATCTCCAGTTTTAAAAAGACCAGGAAGTAGGTGATGAGATTGTCAAAGACCTCAACCTGAGTCTCTGGAGAACCGCTGCCAGTCTGAGTAGACAATATTGACCTTGATGGACCAAGGGTCTGATTCAGTAGAAGGCAGCTTCAGGTGTGCGTGTTCTTAAGATTACAAAGCCCATAATGCAGTGAAGCTGCAAGCAAAACATGCCAGGGAAAGTGAAGAATTTATAAAGTGAATTGTGAAGAATTTAAAGAAATAACTGCTGCGTGAGGGGGGATCTGCCAAGATATGAACTTGAGGATGGAATTTTCTGTCCAAAATGGTTTGTCCGAAATGGGAAAGCCGACACAGACGCCAAGTATCCTCCTGCAAACAGTTAGGCCATTTATGAAGTGCCCCGCATATTTTTTGAGTTTTTCATGCTGAACCGTCATTCAGGAAGTGACTGCGAAGCCGGCACATACCTGCTTCACGTTTCTTAAGAGCCTCTTTAATGCGACCTTTTGTGTTTGCTCCACCCCCGCCTTGAAGAACCCCCTCAAGGAAGCATGCAAAATCACAGCCGCTCGTTAGATAGGCAAACGGTGATTGCTAATGGCTATGGAAACGAAGGAGCAGGTGAGTGTGGGGGGTGAAATTTCTCCGTTTGCATCGGGACCGTGAATAGGCATTTTAAAGGTCGCGTTTAAAAAAAGAGCTTTGAGCGAGCGTCAAAATTGACCCGGCATAAATGGCCTAAGTTTTTGCGGGTGGAATTTCATTTGAACGGGACTACAAGGAAGAGGCAGAAAAACAGACGATTCAGGAAATCCTCTGTGGCGTCCCTCGTAAAGCTTAGGCGAGGGGTACCAACCATGCAATATCCAAAGATCCACCGTGGCCAGTGAAACTAGAAAAAAAAAAGTTGCAAAGTCCTGCTGTCTCTTTCCCGGGCCTAATATGAAACCGTAAATCTGCTCGCGACTCGTACGGGCCCCAGGACTGCCGTGAAACTAAAGTGTTTCTAGTTATCCGAATATGGATTTACTCCCGATGATCCCGGCAGCCGGGGAGCTTGAAGCCTCGTCAATTGACGTGACATCTGGGTGACTCCCCCCCACCGCCCCAAACAATCCAGATGCTATTGACTGTTCTCTCCACCCCCCACCCCCCAAAATCCATTCTAGGATCCAGGTCGCGAGGAAACCGGAAGAGAAAGCCTGAAGAGGAGAAGCCCGAGAGGTGACATGATAACCATCTTCAAGGACTTGAAGGGCTGTCATATAGAGGAGGGTGCCGAGTTGTTTTCTGTTGCCCCAGAACCAATGGGTTGAAATGAAATCAGAAGAGTTTCCATCTAGACATTAGGAAGAATTTTCTAACTGTCAGAGCGGTTCCTCAGTGGAACAGGCTTCCTCGGGAGGTGGTAAGCGCTCTTTCCCTGGAGGTTTTGAAGCAGAGGCTAGATGGCCATCTGTCAGCAATGCTGATTGTATGACACATGAACACATGAAGCCGCCGTATACTGAATCAGACCCTTGGTCCATCAGAGTCAGTATTGTCTACTCAGACTTGCAGCAGCTCTCCAGGGTCTCAGGTAGAGGTCTTTCACATCACCTACTTGCCTAGTTCCTTTAACTGGAGATGCCAGGGATTGAACCGGGGACCTTCTGCATGCCAAGCAGAGGCTTTACCACTGAGCTACAGCCCCTCTCCCAAACCTTAGGCAGATCATGAGAGGGAGGGCATCTTGGCCATCTTCTGGGCATGGAGCAGGGGTCACTGGGGGCGTGGGGGGTGGTAGTTGTGAATTTCCTGCATTGTGCAGGGGGTTGGACTAGATGACCCTGGTGGTCCCTTCCATCTCTATGATTCTATGAAATCACTACTGCATGCAGCCCGGTCCCCGAAAATGAGTTGATTCAACACTTTTGATACAATCCAATTTCTGCAGTTGTGACCGAACTGGTCCAATTCCTCCGAAGAATTAAGGTCCCAGGGAGATGCCCCCCCCCAACTATCCCACCAATGAAAGAAGTCTGTCTGGTGGACACCCTCGAAAGGACCTTTTTGGTGGTGGCCCCACATTTATAAAACAACCTCCCCAGGAAAGTGTGCCTGCCCTCCTCACTTTTGATCTTCAAGTGGCAGCTGAATATGGTTTTATTTAGGACTACATTTAGGGTTGCCAACCGCCAGGCACTCGCTGGAGACCTCCTGCTATTACAGTGGGTCTCCAGCCGACAGGGATCAGTTCCCCTGGAGAAAATGGCCGCGTTGGCAATTGGACTCTATGGCATTGAAGTCCCTCCCCACCCCAAACCCCGCCCTCCTTCCGTGAAGAGGGACCCGGCCACCCTACTAATTGGTCCGTCCTCCTCATCTGGCCCGCGTTCATCCGTGGCGGCAGTTGACCCACCCCCTTCCTCCGGGAATCCGCACCTTCATTACCGCTCTTTACTGCCGAGCTGTCCGTACAGTAGTGCCCATAAAAAATAAGCATGGGTTCCCCCCTTTCCTTCCCCACCCCGGGTTTTTTTTTGCCAGTAGTTTCAGTTTTAATTACCAGCATCAAGACAACGCGCATCCTCTCCAGGTTGTTTCGCACTAATTAAAGCGTGGAGGGGTTTCTAGGAGGGACAGCGGCTCCTTCGCCTCTCCTCATCTATTATTTACCGTCAGTAATGCAAATAATTTCCAATTTAAACAGGCCAAGCTGGACGGCGATAGAGGAGGGGGGGCCGGAGAGAAGGTTCCGGAAGAAAAAGAGCAGGACCCTAATGGCAGAAGGGCATGGGGGGGGGGGGTTGCTTTCATCTCATGCTTTCATGTCATGTATGCTTTCATATCATGCTTTCATGTCATGTATGCTTTCATATCACGCTTTCATGTCATGTATGCTTTCTTATCATGCTTTCTTATCATGCTTTCATCTCATGCTTTCATCTCATGTATGCTTTCATATCAAGCTTTCACCTCATGTATGCTTTCATATCATGCTTTCATCTCATGTATGCTTTCATCTTATGCTTTCATCTCATGTATGCTTTCTTATCATGCTTTCATTTCATGCATGCTTTCATATCATGCTTTCATCTCATGTATGCTTTCTTATCATGCTTTCATTTCATGCATGCTTTCATATCAAGCTTTCATCTCATGTATGTTTTCATCTCATGTATGCTTTCATATCATGCTTTCATCTCATGTATGCTTTCATATCATGCTTTCATGTCATGTATGCTTTCATATCATGCTTTCATGTCATGCTTTCCCGAAAACATTCCAGGGCTGGGGATTTATAGTTTGTTCATATGCATTTGGCTCGATTTCTACCCTGCTCTTTTCCCGGCCATGGCCCGGCCGACTGTGACTTCTCTTTCTCCTAGGGTTGCCAGCTCCAGGCTGAGAAATACCTGGAGGTTTTTGGGGCGGAGCCTGAGGAGGGCAGGGTTTGGGGAGGGGAGGGACTTCGATGCCATAGAAGTGGCCATTTTCTCCAGGTGAACTGATCTCTATCGGCTGGAGAACAGACGTAATAGCAGGGGATCTCCAGCCACTACCTGGAGGCTGGCAACCCTAGTTTCTCCTAGGACCCGACCTGGAGAATGACCTCTCAATGACCTGTGCCTGAGAATTGGGGAAAGCTCACTTTGAAGAGAGGGTTGCCATCTTCCAGGTGGGACCTGGAGATCTCCCAGAATCATAACTGATCTCCGGGCCCCAGAGATCGGTTCCCCTGGAGAAAGTGGCTGCTTTGGAGTGTGGACGCTATGGCTTTGACTCCTCTCCTCAACGATCATGTCCACTCCCCTATTAAAGCCTTCCAAGTTGTTAATTGCTAATTTAATTGCCCCCTCAATGAAAATTATGATTTGCACAATTCTGTTTTTTTTCCACACTATGAAATCTGATGGAGAGATTTCCGTTTGAAGGATATGTCTTTAGGTATAAAGTAAAAAAAAACAACTGGAAAAGCCCAGCCCTGCAAGGTAGGCGAAATATTACAGATATGGGAGTCTCTGAGGCTGTGGCTTGCATAAAATAATATTACTGACTTATGGACTAGAAACTTCAACGGGTAAAAAAGAGACATCACCTGAAGTTGGTGAGACTTGAACCCAGGACCGCTTGCCTCTGAGACCTTGTTACTAGCCTGTCACAGACGTCTTCCTAATGGCTTCTACATCGCGCAAGCAACAGAACCACCTTAAACTGAGAGGAGAAGAGAGGGCGTGCATAATTTGAACTCGGGGCAAGCTTGTATCCCATTTAATGTTTATCCAATAAGAAGGGCTCGGCAACCCACATCCCAAAAGTGTTACCTTTTTTTAATGAGCTGCAGGTAACGCTATCAATTTATAATTGCGCCAATCCTTTATTATCCCGCGGTTTAATAAATAATTTACCTACATTATTAAAATGAAAATTTCAACATTATTAAAAATTAACCAGGTTAAATGAGCAAACAAATAAATACGGCCACCTTGTCCTGCCTGACAGGGGTCTGCAGGCTTTATTGCTTTTGTGCAAGAACAGATAATATATTTTCTCCCCCTACCCCCCGCCCCCACCGTGTTTCTCTCTGCTCCTTCGCCCCTCTGGAAACCGGCAACCCGAATCCTCTTTAAAGGCCACAAATGACCAGTAAGAGCAAACCCCCCCCCCCATCCTGGCCTCGGCGAGGCATTTCCTCTTTGGCCCCGGCTGGACATTTCTGGAGAGAGAAAAAATGATACAGAGTGGATCTCCTTTGTTAAGAGTCATAAGGACATAAGAACGGCCATGCTGGATCAGACTAAGGTCCATCAAGTCTAGCCATCTGTTCACTCAGTGGCCAACCAGGTGCCTCTAGGAAGCCCACAAGCAAGATGACCACAGCAGCATTATCCTGCCTGGGTCCCAAAACACCTAAGATAATAGGCCTGCTCCTCTGATCCTGGAGAGAATAGGCATGCATCATGACTAGTGGTCATTTGGACTAGTACCATGGATAGCCCTCTCCTCCATGAACATGTCCACTCCCCTCTTCGAGCCTTCCAAGTTGGCAGCCATCACCCCATCCTGGGGCAGGGAGTTCCACCATTCAACTCTTTGTCGTGGGAAGAAAGGCTTCCTTTTCTCTGTTTCGAACCTCTCACCCTCCAGCTTCAGCAGATGACCCCGCGTTCTAGCATTATGAGAGACAGAGAAAAGCTTCTCCCTGTCCACTCTCTCCATATACCATGCATAATTTTATAGACCTCTATCATATCTCCTCCGTCGTGTCCCAGCTGATGAGATTACAAGAAGGACGAGAAAGGAAAAGGATCAATCTTCTTGTGATGGTCGAAAGCGCTGCCAATCCCAGCTGATTTCTGGCGACCCCGTAGGGTTTTCAAGGCAAGAGACATTGGGAGATGGTTGGCCTTTGCCTGCCTCCGCGTGGGCTGAGAGAGTTCGGAGAGAACTGTGACTGGCCCAAAGTCACCCAGCGGGCTCCATGTGGAGGAGCGGGGAATTGAAGTGGGGAGGGGCCGTGGCTCAGTGGTAGAGCTTCTGCGTGACATGCAGAAAGTCCCAGGTTCAATCCCCGGCATCTCCAGTTAAAGGGACGAGGCAAGAAGGTGATGGGAAAGACCTCTGCCTGACACCCTGGAGATCTGCTGCCGGTCTGAGTAGACAATACTGACTTTGGTGGACCAAGGGTCTGATTGAATATAAGGCAGCTTCATATGTTCATGTGAGCCCGGTTCTCCAATCTCCAGACAAGGGTCTGCCTCTCTTAACCACTACACCACGCTAGAAGGGAAAGCTGGTTGTGTTCACACAGGATTATGTAGATCGCTTGATACATCTCCTTATGCTTCCAATCGTCGTTGATAAAACCTTGCAAAAAAGTAACGTGCAATTGTGCATGCAGTCTTTTCAAGATTTTTTAGTGTGTGGTGTTGCTCCAATCCCAAAGATGGCTTGTGTGTGTTAGTAAAACATAAGGGGCATGGATCAGATTGGCACACCAACACTTGAAGCTGCCTTTTGCTGAATCAGACCGTTGGTCCATCAAGGTCAGTATTGTCTACTAAGACCGGCAGCGGCTCTCCAGGGTCTCAGGCAGAGGTCTTTCCCTTCACCTACTACATGGTCCTTTAACTGGAGATGGCGAGCATTGAACCTGGGACCTTCTGCATGCCAAGCAGATGCTCTATCACTGAGCCAGGACCCCCTCCCCGAGGGGATACTAGAAGGAAGATCTGGCTCACATTCACACAAGAGTATATATGTCTCTTGATACATAGGCTTATGTTTCTAATCGTACTGCAGGCATTGATCAAACCTTGCAAAAAAGCAACTTGGGGTGTGATTGTGTGTGCGGCTGTATCAAGAATTTGTAGTGTGTGGTGTTGCACAGAGAGATCTTGTGTGCATTGGTTAAACATAAGGGGCAGAGATCAGGCCAGTGACCGTAGCTCTTGCCTGCCAACTAGCTTGGCTCACCAGCCCATACGTGTCACGCGTGCCTTATAATGAATCAGCCCATCAGCCCATCGAGGTCAGCATTGTCTACTCAGACAACAAACAGCAACAACTCAGATAAAGGAAAAGATCCTATAAAACTGCACTACCCTTTTCAGTGATATACATTTTTCTTTCTTTCTTTCTTTCTTTCTTTCTTTCTTTCTTTCTTTCTTTCTTTCTTTCTTTCTTTCTTTCTGTCTGTCTCTGTCTGTCTGTCTGTCTGTCTGTCTGTCTGTCTTTTTATCTGTCTGCCTCTCTTTCTGTTTTTCTGTCTGTCTCACCTTTTGTCTTTTTGCCTTTTTCTTTCCTTCGTTCAGTCTTTCTCTTTCTTTCTTTCTTTCTTTCTTTCTTTCTTTCTTTCTTTCTTTCTTTCTTTCTTTCTTTCTGTCTGTCTGTCTGTCTGTCTGTCTGTCTGTCTTTTTATCTGTCTGCCTCTATTTCTGTTTTTCTGTCTGTCTCACCTTTTGTCTTTTTGCCTTTTTCTTTCCTTCGTTCAGTCTTTCTCTTTCTTTCTTTCTTTCTTTCTTTCTTTCTTTCTTTCTTTCTTTCTTTCTTTCTTTCTTTCTTTCTGTCTGTCTGTCTGTCTGTCTGTCTGTCTTTTTATCTGTCTGCCTCTCTCTTTCTTCTCTCTTTCTCTCTGTTTTTCTGTCTGTCTTTTTCTTTTTCTGCCTCTTTCTTTCCTTCCTTCTGTCTCTTTCTTTCCTTCTCTCTTTCTGTGTCTCTGTTTTTCTGTCTGCCTCTCTTTTTGTCCTTCTGCCTTTTTTCTGGCTGTCTTTTTATGTCTGCCTCTCTCTCTCTCTCTCTCTCTCTCTCTCTCTCTCTCTCTCTGTTTTTCTGTTTCTCTGTTTCTCTCCCTTTCTTTCTTTCTTTCTTTCTTTCTTTCTTTCTTTCTTTCTTTCTTTCTTTCTTTCTTTCTTTCTTTCTTTCTTTCTTTCTTTCTTTCTCTTTTTCTGTCTCTTTTTCTTTCTTTCTTTGTTTCTTTTTTCTTTTTTCTTTCTCTCTCTCTCTCTCTCTCTCTCTTCCCCATCCTTCACCTTGTATCTCCTCCCCCCCGCCTTCCTTTCCCCTCTTTCCCAATTAGCCTTCTCCCCCCTCCATGCGAGGTATGTGACATTATCAGAGACGCGACAATTTTGCTGGTAATTAAATTGTTGCACCAAGAATCAAAGCTCCAACATGAGCGGTGTGCAAACCCTCCTAGGGCCCGTTAGCATTCCCCTTCCTCCCCCTCGATCTCTGTACGCCGCACCCATTTGAAACCAATAGGGTATGGATTCGAGAGTGCAGGTGGTCCCCGAAGAGCAGAGAGTCCGCCGGTACTTCAGAACATAAACAGCTTCTGTTCATACAAAATTCATTAAAACCCGCTGCTCTGGAAGGGAGGCGACTTTGTCATTTCTAATTGAAAGATCTGGTTTCAGCGGCGTGTTAGCTTCCTCCTTCAACCTCTCCTTAGACTCCACGGGAGTGCGATTCCATAGTTGTTTCTAAAGGCCTCCCGTTTTTTCTGTATTGCGGGGCAGGGCTCCTCGCGGGTCGCATGCTGAAGTGCGGCGAAAGTAGTTTCAACGCGCGCGTGTGGCATTCTGACACATTTATTTTGCGGGGAGGAGGAGATGCTTTCAAAGGCATACAGGTTGAGTATCCCTTCTCCGAAATGCTTGGGACCCGAAGTGCTCCGTATTGTGGATCTTGTCGTATTTTGGAATATTTGCTTATACACAATGAGATCTCTTGGGGGTATTTCTTAGTCCCCAGCATCCGGCATTTTGAGGTAGATTGCCTTAGAACATGGAGGTTCCATTTAGCTCTCATGCCGTATTTTTACACTGAGAGGAAGAGTTGCTCCTTTGTGGCTTGCTCTCCTTTGCAAAACTGACCAACCCCTTATTCATTCCTAGGGTTGCCAGGTCCCTCTTCACCACCAGCGGGAGGCTTTTGGGGCGGAGCCTGAGGAGGGCGGGGTTTGGGGAGGGGAGGGACTTCAATGCCGTAGAGCCCAATTGCCAAAGCAGCCATTTTCTGCAGGGGAACTGATCTCTATCGGCTGGAGATCAGTTGTAATAGCAGGAGATCTCCAGCTACCACCTGGCAGTTGGCATCCCTATTCATTCCCAACAGCCTGGATGTATAATATGACCACTGCAACCTTTGGGGCCCTGCCAGGTGGTCTTCCCAGAGCTGTTCCACATTTAGGGTTGCCAACCTCCAAGTACTAGCAGGGTCTCAGGCAGAGGCTCTTCCGCTGAGCCACAGCCCCTTCTAATTCTGTAATCCTTGAAGTCAAGAAATAACCAGTAGCACACCGGCAGAAGGAACAACCGGACTACAGGTCTCTAGCCTACTAAAGTTGCACACAAGCCAGACAAAAGCCCTGTCTGAATGAGTCGCTGGGTAAGAGCTTTTCTTTTGTCCTCATCACATTTTCATCGATCATCGGTTTCAGTCCGGGAGGGGGGACCAAGGGGGTCGTGCCAAAACCTTCCCAGCAGTGGCGGGTTTGGTTAGACCTCACCTCGAGTATTGTGTTCAGTTTTGGGCACCACGATTTAAGAAGGATGTAGACAAGCTGGAATGTGTCCAGAGGGGGCAACCAAGATGGTGAGGGGTCTGGAGACCAAGTCCTATGAGGAAAGGTTGAAGGAGCTGGGTACGTTTAGCCTGGAGAGGAGAAGACTGAGAGGGGATATGATAACCATCTTCAAGTACTTGAAGGGCTGCCATATAGGGGAGGGTGCCGAGTTGTTTTCTGTTGCCCCAGAAGGTCGGACCAGAACCAATGGGCTGAAATTAAATCAAAAGAGTTTCCGTCGAGACATTAGGAGGAATTTTCTAACAGTTTGAGCGGTTCCTCAGTGGAACAGGCTTCCTCGGGAGGTGGTGAGCTCTCCTTCCCGGGAGGATTTTGAAGCAGAGGCTAGATGGCCATCTGTCAGCAATGCTGATTCTGTGACCGTAAGCAGAGGATGAGAGGGAGGGCATCCTGGCCATCTTCTGGGCATGGAGCCGGGGTCACTGGGGGTGTGGGGGAGGAGGTAGTTGTGAATTTCCTCCATTGTGCAAGGGGTTGGACTAGATGACCCCGGTGGGCCCTTCCAACGCTATGATTCTGTGTGAAGGCAGAGAAGGAGGCCGTAACCCAGACTTTCAATTAGACCATGCCTTTATTCTAGGCAGACACCCAAAGTAGTTCGATCCCATCCGCCGAATCTTATTACCAATTTTCCCTCCCAGCTCTGCATCAGTTGGCTGGACTCCTCCGTTCCCCTTCACTCCCTTCCTTTCCTCCCTAACCTTTTGACACTGGTCTCTTTGCAAGGAGTGCAAGGAGTGCAAGGAGTGTCCCGGACCCCCCCCTCCCTTGCTGGAGCTGGCCCCTGGGGAACTGAAGGATGGGAGATGTTTGGGGGGGGGGCTCCGTGAGAAAGGAAGCAAGCTGGGCTAGGAAAGGGGGTGGAAGGGTGGTCCCTTTGTGTAGAGGGGAAGGGGACGGGGCAAAGCTCCCCGGATAGATGATTACCCGGTGTCAAAGTTTCAACCGAGTGGAAAACTTGGAGGCCGCAGCCAGTCGGCAATGCATGAAAAATCGCCTCTTCCTTTTCCTGTTGGTGGCAGGGCAGCGTGTCCAGATCAAAGCGGCCTTTCGCCACCCGGCATTGCTGGCAGGATTTATGGGGCCCCGGCCCATTAACGGCTGTGGAAATCCATTCCAGGGGTGGCTGGAGGTCTTCATTTCCCCCTCCTCGGTCACTCTCCATCTTTACCTAATTGACCGCCCCCCAACCCATAAGGCCTGGGCGGTTGGGTCCTCTGCAAATGGTTCCAAAGGGATGTGGAAGGAAAGGGACAGAGCTACGCCGGCCAAAAAATGTTGTTATTTATTTCCCACCTATGCTCTCCCACCTTTTTTTTAATTTTCTAATATAATTTAATTTCTAATTAATTTTTTAATTTAATTTTAATTTTTCTTAATTTAATTGGGGGGGGGCCGCCCAATTTAAAAACACATTTTTAAAAAACGCTGTCGAACCTTATCCCCGTAGGGTGGCCAGCTCCGAGTTGGGAAATACCTGGAGCTTTTGAGGGTCGAGGCTGAGGAAGGTGGGATTTGGGTAGGGTTGCCAACCTCCAGGTACTAGCTGGAGATCTCCTGCTATTACAACTCATCTGCAGCGGATAGAGATCAGTTCACCGGGAGAAAATGGCTGCGTTGGCCATTGGACTCTTTGGCTTCGAAGTCCCTCCCCTCCCCTCTCAGTGGGGTATACGCAGCATCGAAATGAGTAAATGAAACAACCACACGTGGACGCTGGCCAAAGCGTCTGGAAAAAAAAGGAAAAGTAGATTAGTGTAATCCAAATAGTGCCACTACAGAAGAGGCCCTGTCTCAGAGGGTCATCTGCTTCCCATCTGATGCCTGGGGGTTCCCACAGCAGGGCCTCCAGCATTTTCTCCAGGGGGACCTACAGCAGTCATCTAGAGATAGGGATAGTTCGAGGAGGTCCCTGGGCCCCCCTGGGCAATATTTAGAGGAAGGTTTTCATTCTCAGGCATGTTCATAAGAGCAGTTGATCCTTGGAGCGTGTTAGTCCTTTAAAGATCGTAACCACCACGTTGAGTGGTGTTGGGAAATAGATGGCAGGGAAGCTCTCTGCATATAGGCAAGTGGTGACCTGCAGGAACTTCATCCTTTATGAATTTTGTACTAACGGCAAGGTCTAAACTATCTTCAAGGGCAGCCCCTGAAAGCCAGCACTGCAGTAATCCAGACCAGGGGAGGCTGAAGGGTCCCGCCATATTGGTGGTGAATTAGAGCCAACAGGTCCGATGGTAGGGTTGCCAGGTCCTTCTTCGCCACCAGCGGGAGGTTAGAATAACAGAATCACAGAGTTGGAAGGGACCACCAGGGTCATCTAGTCCAACCCCCAAGGTTTTGGGGGCGGAGCCTGAGGAGGGCGGGGTGTGGGGAGGGGAGGGGCTTCAATGCCATAGAGTCCAATAGCCAAAGCGGCCATTTTCTCCAGGTGAACTGATCTCTATCAGCTGGAGATCAGTTGTAATAGCGGGAGATACCTGTGCTCTGTATAGCTCCGCAGAAGTTAACAGAGCTATATAAATCAATCAATATGATCATCAGTATACCCAAGGCGGATAGTGAAAACCTTGCAGTGGGGCTATGTATGAACGGCGGGCAGACATTTTTCTTTATAACCAAGAAATCCTACCTTCTCAATTTTAATCCAAAAAATCAGCTGGAGATCAGTTGTAACAGCAGGAGATCTCCAGCTAGGGCCTGCCAAAACTCTATAATAAAACCTGGAAGTGATGTCATAGCGCTGATCAACCTCACTCTTCCCCCCCGTTTTCCTCCCGCCACACATTCAAGCAGGGGTGGAGGCTGGAAGACACGTCTCCCACTCTTCTGGGTCAGCTGGCCGCCCGACTTCCTCAAATTCCCAAAACTGGAATTGGAAGTCGGCTGAAACTTGACCCTGTAGACCACTGGTTCCCAACCGGGGGTCCACGGACCCCCAGGGGTCCGCGAGAACTAAATTAAGGTCAGCGAAACAAAGTTATAAACCCTTAATAAATTAATATTTTCAATTAAAAGTTCTCTATTATAAAAATATATATTCAAATATTATTCTAAGTTTAATGTTTATTATTTTTAAAGTTTATTTTCAAATTCTCGGAATTTTAATTTTGAACCTTGGGGTCCCTGCACCGAACAAAAAAGTCCTAGTGGTCCCTGGTCAAAAAAAGGTTGGGAGCCACTGCTGTAGACGATAGCCTTTGGAACTCCCCGCCGCTTGGTTTCCTGCCCGAGGGGCCCAAAAGAACTCCATGGTGCCTCCATTTTGGGACCAGGGCAGCGGTTCTGAGCCGAGGGTTTCCCATCGAAGGAGCAGCCGGCTCTCGGGAAGCTGTGGGAAAAAAAAGGCCCCCAAACCCAGCCACAAGTGTCCTGCTGTGCTTTGAATAGGTGATAGACTTACCAGATGAGCGCATGGGAGGGGAAGGGGCTTTATTGACCTTCAGAGCCGCGAAGAGCACGTGAATAAACACCCCGCGCGCACCGCTGTGGCCATCGGACTGGGGCTCGAGCACTGAGGAATGTTCTCGCCCACAAAGCCAGTCTTCGGAAAGGCACACTTTCCCTTCCCAACGACCCCCCTGACATTATGAGCTCTTTAAAAGCACCACCGATTTATGCACAGAAATTCCCATTATGGACACACCCATCACTAAAGAGAGCCAGCTTGGCGTCGTGGTAGAGAGCGGTGGTTTGGAGCGGTGGGCGGTGATCTGGAGAACCGGGTTCGATTCCCCACTCCTCCACAGGAGCGGCGGAGGCTAATCTGGTGAACTGGATTTGTTTCCCTACTCCTCCACACGAAGCCAGCTGGGTGACCTTGGCTAGTCACAGTCTCTCAGCCCCACCTGCCTCTCAGGGTGTCTACTGTGGGGAGGGGGAGGTTTGATGGCCGGTTTGATTCTTCCTTAAGTGGTAGAGAAAGTCGGCATATAAAAACCGAATCTTCTTCTTCTTCTTCTTCTTCTTCTTCTTCTTCTTCTTCTTCTTCTTCTTCTTCTTCTTCTTCTTCTTCTTCTTGACCAGTCCACCCTTTCTCCACTGCTTCATTGGCGAAGCACACTGCCGATCAACTTGATGGGGAGGGAGAACCTGTCTGAACGAGTTTGGTCTTCCTTGGAGGGTGCTTCAGCCTTCTCTACTCATGCGGTTGATGGATCATCATCATCATCATCATCTTCTTCTTCTTCTTCTTCTTCTTCTTCTTCTTCTTCTTCTTCTTCTTCTTCTTCTTCTTCTTCTTCTTCTTCTTCTTCTTGAATACAATCACCGTTGGGGCCCAGCATCATATCTCGGGACCAAGAGTAAACTTGGCAATGTAGCGTAGACTGCAGTGCTAGGATCTGGGATACCCTGGTTCGATTCCCCTTTTTGCCACGGAATCTCGCTGAGTCACCTTGGGCCAAGCACACCCTCTCAGTTTAGCCTACCTCACAGGGTTGTTGTGAGGGCAACGTGAAGGCACAGAGATGGGGAACCATGTACTCAGTTTTAAGCTCCTGGCAGGAAGCAGGGGATGTAAATGCACCAGACAGATATACTCTTGTGAACCTTGAAGGGGGGAAAAAATGTCTGTTTTCTTTCTTGACATGGCATAAATAAACCTTATTTATGAGAGCCAACATGGTATAGTGGTTAAGAGCGGCGGACTCTAATCTGGAGAACCGGGATGGTTTCCCCACTCCTACACATGAAGCCTGCTGGGTGACCTTGGGCTAGTCACAGTTCTCTCTGAATTCTCTCAGCCCCACCTACCTCACAGGGTGTCCGTTGGGGGGAGGGGAAAGGAAGGTGATTGTAAGCCAGTTTGATTCTCCTTGAAAGGTAGAGACAGTTGGCATATAAAAACTTCTTCTTCTCCTCCTCCTCCTCCTCCTGCTTTTCTCCTCCTGCTCCTCCTCCTCCTCCTTCTTCATCTCCTCCTCCTCCTCCTCCTCCTCCTTCTTATCTGGAAATCAGTGGTCATTCCAAAGATCTCCAGGCTCCAGCTGGAGGGTGGCAACCCTAGCTCGGAGTTCAGCAATTCGATCAGTGTCTCTCAGGAACAACATAACAAAAGCCAGGAATCAGGTGTTAGAAAACATATCTTACACTCCCTGGCTCCCAGTGAAGAAAACACCTTTTTTCCCCCCCTCTTCTGGGAAAAAATAAATAAATCCATAAATATCAATCATCACGACATCCTGGGACCCAGGAAGGGAATTCATTATATGATTGGTTCATTTTTCTTCCCCCCCACCACCAGCACCTTAGCCAAATATATAATGGCAAATCATTCAGGTTTTCCTGCTCCGAGCGATGTCTGCGGAAGGCCGAGAGCCGCTCCATCATCCGGCGCTTATAAAACCGAAGATTGATCCCCGGTTTTAAGGGAATGAGACGGGAAGTAAAGGTAACTCAAATCACGACAGATTGGGTGGTTTAGCTCCTGTGGTCTGTAGGACTCCGGAACGCGCTTTAAAGAGAAGAATGATATCATCGGTTGCCACATGCCGTCCCTCTCTGTCTCCTTCTCCAACGCCTTGGCGCTGTGCCGTTCGATTGGCTTCTGCATCTGGCGACCGGCTTTGCCGTCTTCTTTCCCATTCCCCGCATAGAGTTGTTGGTGGCTCGGTATCGAGAGCGGGGGGTTCCCGACCTGGTGGCCGCAGGGGCCACCGTGCCCTTGGACACCTTTCCCAGAGCAAGGGTTGCCAGCTCCTGGTTGGGAAACACCTGGAGGTTTTGGGGGCGGAGCCTGAGGAGGGCGGGGTTTGGGGAGGGGAGGGACTTCAGTGCCATAGAGTCCAGTGGCCAAAGAAGCCATTTTCCCCAGGGGAACTGGTCTCTATCGGCTGGAGATCAGTTGTAAGCCACTCTGAGCCTGGCTTTGGCCAGGAAGAGCGGGGTAACAAATGGAAATAATAGATAGATAGATAGATAGATAGATAGATAGATAGATAGATAGATAGGTAGGTAGGTAGGTAGATGGTAGACAGACAGACAGACAGACCGATAGACAGACAGACCGATAGACAGACAGATAGACCGACAGACCGACAGACCGACAGACAGACAGACCGACAGACCGACCGACAGACCGACCGACAGACAGAGAGACAGACCGACAGACCGACAGACCGACAGACCGACAGACCGACAGACCGACAGACAGACAGACAGATAGATAGGTAGGTAGGTAGGTAGGTAGGTAGGTAGATGATAGACAGACAGACAGACAGACAGACAGACAGATAGACAGACAGACAGACCGATAGACGATAGACAGACAGACAGACAGACAGACAGACAGACAGACAGACAGACAGACAGACAGACAGACAGATAGATAGATAGATAGATAGATAGATAGATAGATAGATAGATAGCGGGAGTTCTCCAGCTACTACCTGAGAACTCAGCTACTACCTGAGCTACTATTTAACTGAAAGTTGAGAGAGACAACTATGGCCACACATACGAGTATCCCTTGAGGAACTGGTGATCTATCCTGATGCAATGTTACCTGGAATTAAGAAGGATGACTGTATTAAATGACGGATAGAATTTTTTGTAAGAGTGAATATGGGGCTGAAGAAAAGACTGTGAAAAGGCCATCCCCCATCATATTCTTTTGGACTATACCATTCTTTGGATATCCAGCAAGAATTATACTCTTAATACCCAGAAGAACACGAATTTTGTGCATTGCATAGTATTTGCATCATACATGTTTTGTATATATGTATATAGTAGGATAGCACACTGAATTGTGTTTGGTGATATGTACACTGTTTTGTAATATGTCATCTATGTTATAATCACAAATAGATTTTTGCAAATTTGTGTCCTATTTCCTGTGCTGATTTCCTAACCTACAAGGTATAGGCACAGGGGTGCCTTTTTGTTTGATTTACTACCTGGAGGTTGGCAACCCTACCCAAAGCCCACTGAGTATTTTTAGACGGTGGGTGGGGCCAGGTGGGGCTTTTGCCCAGCATGTCTTCCCAATTCAGTTTCACCAGCAGCTCATTCGGATCTGCCTACAAAAGGCCAAGAGCAAACCTGTGTAACCTCGGTCTGCCTCGGGGTCGTGCGGGAAAGGGAAAGGGGGCTTAGCCCTTTGACTTCCGCTCCGCTTCGAGATTCAAACCGGGTTCCCCCTGCCCTGCTACTAGAGTTTTAAAGGAAAGGCGTGCGGGTTGAATCACCCTTTTTACAATACTAGAAGCAGAGCAGGGATCTTGTTTCGAAGTGCAAAACTGAGTGAACAATGGAACCCCCTTCTCCCTGGCATGCATGGCCTGAGGCAAACTGAGGCCACAAACCTCTAATTTTGGACCGACCCAGATGTTTGTTCTTCTTCCTTTTGCCCGTTTGAGCTTACAGACAGCATGGCCCCTGCACGGACCGCTGCACCCTCTCCTACTAGGGCCCTCCTCCCGTAATGACCATTATTTGGCTATTTTGCCATCATAAATCGTGTACATTCTGTTCTTTTCTCGAAGGAGAGGTTGGAGAGCAGCAGCTAAAGCTTTCCGCCACAGTCAAGCTGCCCTCTCCACCAGCCCGCTTGGTGACAGATTTAGGAGTTTTCCTCCATCATCTCAGCCTGCCTCGAGTTCCTGTCTTTCTGGCTCAGTTGCACGGGACAAAGCTGCCCCAACCGTCCAGGTGGAAAAACTCACCCCGGCCGTTCCGCTAACCGACGTCTGCTCCTCTCTGGCAAAACAGACCTGCCGAAAGAATCTGTTCCTCACCGACGTTTTGGCAGTCTGGCTCGCCTCCGTCTTCGAAACCCCCCTCCGGTGTTGCCCTCCACACATGAAGCTGCCTTATACTGAATCAGACCCTTAGTCCATTCAGGTCAGTATTGTCTACTCAGACTGGCAGCGGCTCTCCGGGGTCTCAGGCGGAGGTCTTTCACATCACCTGCTACCTGATCCTTTATAACTGGAGATGCCAGGGATTGAACCTGGGACCTTCTGCAAGCCAAGCAGATGCTATACTATTCAGTCCCTTCCCTTTGCCTTATACTGAATCAGACCCTCGGTCCATCAAGGTCAGTATTGTCTACTCAGACCAGCAGCGGCTCTCCAGGGTCTCAGGCAGAGGTCTTTCACATCACCTACTTGCCTAGTCTCTTTAACTGGAGATGCCGGGGATTGAACCTGGGACCTTCTGCATGCCAAGCAGATGCTCTACCACTGAGCGACAGCCCCTCCCCAAGATTTCACTCCCCCCCCCCCATGTGGATGAACACATGAACACATGAAGCTGCATCCTACTGAATCAGACCCTGGGTCCATTGAAGTCAGTATTGTCTACTCAGACCGGCAGCAGCTCTCCAGGGTCTCTTTCACATCACCTACTTGCCTAGTCCCTTTAACTGGAGATGCCGGGGATTGAACCTGGGACCTTCTGCATGCCAAGCAGAGGCTCTACCATTAAGCCACGGCCCCTCCACGTTTGGTTCAGCTCAAAGGAGCCCCTTCCCGTCTCACTACAGGAGCTCAGCACCTCTGAGGATAGAATAGCTTGCTTTGAATTGTCTCGGGCTGTGTAGGGGAAGAAACAGCCTCGTCCCATTACGAAAAAGCCGATTTCTCCATTCTGTTCCTTCTGGAAATCTCGCGAGTTCGCATGAACGCATGAAGCTGCCTTCTACTGAATCAGACTATCGGTCCATCGGGGTCAGTCTTCTCTGCTCTGACTGGCAGGCGCTCTCCAGGGTCTCAGGTGGAGGCCATTCCCATCACCTACTGCCTGATCCTTTCCACTGGGGATGCCGGGGATTGAACCTGGGACCTTCCGCACACCAAGCAGATGCTCTACCACTGAGCCACGGTACCTCCCCAGTTTTGATTAGTTAACGTCTGGCTGCATCCCTGTAAGGAGAAGCAGAGACCCAATGTCAACCTCGCAGGTACTGGTTCAACTGGAAGTAGTTCCTACACGACCCTTTGTTGGTCAATTCTTGGAGAAGCCTTCCATGGCTTGGCCCAAAAGCATATCAAATTCCATTTACTCTTCGTCAGGTCCTTTGAAGAAGGACCAGGTGAAATAACTGTTGCTATAGTTGGCAACCTACAGGTGGGGGTCTGCGAATCGCCTGGAATTACAGCTTATCTCCTGATGAACAAGGTCAGTTCCCTTGGAGAAAATGGCTGCCTTGGAGGGCGGAGCCTGTGGCCGTATACCTCCTCTGAGGTCCCTCATCTCCTGGGATTTCCCCCCTGAAGTTGGCAACCTAGCTGCGACCCACCTTGTGTCTTTAGAGCCAGCGTGGTGTAGTGGTTAAGACCGTTGGTTCGGAGAGGTGGACTCTAATCTGGAGTAGTGGGTTCGATTCCCCACTCCTCCACATGAGCGGCCGACGCTAATCTGGTGAACGGGGTTGGTTTCCCCACTCCTCCACATGAAGCCAGCTGGGTGACCTTGGGCTTGTCACAGCTCTCTTAGAGCTCTCTCAGCCCCACCTACCTCACAGGGTGTCTGTTGTGGGGAGGGGAAGGTGATTGTAAGCCAGTTTGATTCTTCCTTAAGTGGTAAAGAAAGTCGGCATATGAAAACCAACACTTCTTCTTCTTCTTCTTCTTCTTCTTCGTGACCAGTCCACCCTTTCTCCACTGCTTCATTGGCAAAGCATGCTGCCGATCAACTTGATGGGGAGGGAGAACCTGTCTGAACCAGTATGGTCTTCCTTGGAGGGTGCTTCAGCCTTCTCCGCTCATGCAGTTGATGGATCTTCTTCTTCTTCTTCTTCCTCTTCCTTTTCCTCTTCCTCTTCCTCTTCCTCTTCCTCCTCCTCCTCCACCTGAATGGTCTTTCTTTCTTCTGGCCAAAACTCAGGGGGCTTGGCTGGAGGCACATCCTTGTTTTCAGACTAAGAAAGTGTGGCACCTTTAGCTAGCGATCTTTGACCAGGGGGGCTAGTCAGAAAATAGTGAGCTAACATGCAGGCTCTCAGGTCTAGCAAGGGGAAAGACTCAGCAGTTTAATTCCCTAAAAGGATCCCCGTTTTGACAAAGCTCTGGAGGATTCTCTCGCCTTTGAACGAAAACAACCCAGCGAGTCCAAGCGAGAGAAATTCTTTCGAAGAGCAGTATGGGTGTTTATGGTGTGTAGCCTTTGCATGCCAGTTGACAAACCTTCTGATGACGGAGTCCAGCTCTGGGATTGTACGTCGAAAGGCTCCTCCATATTAAAATATTGCCTGACTTTTTTTAAAAAAACCACAATATCAAAAAGACCATGGTGCAATACCACTCTTTGGCCACCTGTGGCGGAGGCGCTGGTGCGCAGGCCAGAGCCAAGCTATAACCCTGATGTCCTAGCTTTCTACAAGCAAGGAGTCCTCTGTCTGTTTAAGAATGCAGTCCCCAGCACAGAGCGCGTAGCAGGCCTGTCTGCCTCGAGCTGACCTGGTCTATTTTCTTCTGCGTGCCTTCCAGATGTTTTCACAGCCAAGAAATCTCATTGAAAAGCTCCCCCAAACCACCGACAGCCCCATAGCTTACGTGTGAGTGCTACCTGGGTCGGTGTCTTCTAAGGAATCATCCTCGTCTCCGTTTTCTTCCGCCGAGAGGTTTTTTTCTCGGGGATGCCGCGCCGAAAACGCGCCAGCTTTTAATGAAGTGTTTACCCTTTTTTTTGTAATTAAAGGACGCATTAAACCCGGTATCATCTTCTCCCTAATTGAAGCGGAGACATGATTGGGTCCGGGGAGACCCGGCGAATCTCGGGTGACCGGCTTAAACGCACGCCTCCGACTAAACGGTAGGAAAATAAAGAAACACAACACAATCGCGGAAGGCATGAAGCGAGGAGCAGAAGACGGGCGGGGGGGAAAAACCCAAAAGAAACTGCCAGATGTATGTATTTAGTACATTTTTTTATCCCGCTGCCTTTCCTCCACGGTGGCATATATCGGCCTTCCCGCCTCCATTTCGCCCTCACAACCACCCTGCGAGGTAGTTTAGGCAGAGACAGAATGACTGGCTCAGTCACCTAGTGAGTCCCAAGGTTTCCACGGCAGCGTGGCGGTCTTTCACACTACCTGATCCATCTAAATGGAGATTATGGAGATTGAACCCGCTGATCGCCACTTCGGTGCCAGGACGCAATTTTCCTCCAGGACAGGTTGGCCAGGGATCCTGGAAAGTCCCCCCCCCAATCTTCCGGGCATGGAGTAGGAGTCACTGGGGGTGTATGTGGGGGAAGGCAGTTGTGAATTTCCTGCATTGTGCAGGGGGCTGGACTAGATGACCCTGGTGGTCCCTTCCAACGCTATGATTCTATGCAGGAAAAAGCAAACAAACTACAGGAAAGGATGACATGCACCTATCCTTTCCCGCTATCCATACTCTTTCTTTCATTTGCACCTGCCAGGGATGCTTTTGGGGACTCCAAAATTTTTAAAAAGCTCTTCGGAAGGGGGAAAAGCCTGGTTTGGCCCGGAATCCGGAGGGTCTCTGAGCTTGTGTGACACCCCGCCTTCGCCGCTTCGCCGCAACACCTCCTGTCCAGAGACCCGCGGGCCTGACAGGTTGACATAGAAGGTTAATAAGTGCGTCCCCCCTTTTTTTCCCGAAGGCTAATTAAATATTAATCCACCTGGTGAGGTCAGCAAAAATAACACACAATTGGCAGAGCGAACTTCGTTTAATTAATTCTCCTGTGGAGCTTTGGAGAGCCTCTCTCCGTTCCCCCGGCGGACGCCTGCCGGGGCTGCCGTCACCGACGGTGGAATCAGAGTCAGGCCTTATTGTTCCCAGAGTCTGAAATATCTCGCCCTTTCTCGCTTTCTCTCTCTCCCCCACCCCTTTCTTTTGGCTATTGCCTTTCTTCTCTTCGTTCCAGATCCTTGAGGGCAGGGTATGAGGAGGGTAGATGAGGATGGAAGGGGGGAATAAAGAGAAGGAAAAAGGGAGGGGGAAGTAGGGTTGCCCAGCTCCAGATACTAGCCGGAGATCCCCTGCTATTACAACTGATCTCCAGCCGATAGAGATCAATTCCCCTGGAGAAAATGGCCGCTTTGGCCATTGGACTCTATGGCATCGAAGTCCCTCCCCTCTTCAAACCCCGCTCTTTTCAGGCTCCGCCCCCAAAACCTCCTGCTGGTGGCAAAGAGGGACCTGGCAACCCTAGGTGGAAGATCTGTTGAAGTCCTCTCCCTCACTGCCCCATGTGCGAAGGATTACCTCTCCAACTGAACCACTGGATCGAAGGCAGAAGTAGGGTTGCCAGGTCCCTCTTTGCCACCGGCAGGGTTTTTTTTGGGGTGGAGCCTGAGGAGGGGAGGGACTTTGATGCCATAGAGTCCAATTGCCAAAGCACCCATTTTCTCCAGGGGAACTGATCTCTATAGGTTGGAGATCAGTCATAATAGCAGAAGATCTCCTGCTAGTACCTGGAGGTTTGCGAAAAAGACCAGCACTTATGACCTTGACAAAAAAATACTTGTATTACACAGTTCCACTGAAAGTAATACAATTTACACAAAGTAACAACCAAAGCAGTCAAAAATATGCATATAGAAGTACAATACTGTACAAAAGGTAAGTGTCATCAGAAGCCAAATGTTATCTTCAGATGGGTTTCCGGTAAAAATCCCATTTCGCTTATTCTTTCTCAGTTAAGGCAATCCTGAGACGAAACATACAAGAACATTTGTTCCTGAAGCAAGGCGTGTTCCTTCCTACTATCAGTGTGTACCTTCATACTATACAGTACCTGGAGGTAGGCAACCCTATGTGAAATGGCAGACTATATACTAACCAGGGCCAACCCTGCTTGGCTTCTAAGATCTGATATGGCTGGGCTAACCACCACACGGAGACTGGAAACCCTATCTGTGGAAGATCCCAAAAAGATGTTTTGATCAGCAGAATTTCTCCAGCATGTTTTGCACATCCCTGATGGGTGAAGGAGATTAAGTCAGATGGCTCAAGAAAAAACTTCGTCCAGGTTTGTACCTTGAGAGCTGAAAAACACACACAAATCTCCCCTTTCTCGCGGCCGAACGAGCTTTTATCTTTGGTTTCCCACTCTGCGCTTGCCAGCAATCTCCAAAATCAAAGCCCCCGGTCCAGACGGCGAGATTGGAGAAACTTTCTCTCTGGCTTGAAGCCGGGGAGTTTCCATGTTAATTTTTTATTTATTTGAAACTGGTACTGGAAGGGTTTTCAAAGTGCGTCTAAAGTAATTAGGCATCCCCGCTGATGGATTGCACTGAAGGGACATGTGGATTATTTATTACAAAGTCACTTGCTGGAAAGGTTAGAGGCTGAGAAGTAATTATTTTTTCCTTTTTCTTTCTCCCCCCCCCCCTCAATTTTTTTTAAGCGAAGAAATCAGCAGGGGAGAGAAGCGGAAAGTGCCTCCGTCGAAAATCCCCTCCTGGTTTAAGTCCTTTTAGCAGAATCAGGCACCCGCACCGGGCCGACTCTACCTTTCCGTGAAGGGAAAGAATCCCATGGAGCATAAGGGGAAGGGGATTAAAGAAGAGGACTCGTTTTCAGAAGGGCCAGCACTTTGGAGAATTATATAAGCCCCTTTCTTTTGACTTCCATCCATCCTCTTGAAACAAAACCCAAAACAAGCCAGGCCTGCCTGGATTATTCTGTGTTCCCAAATGAGTCAAGCGCCGAGTCTTGACCCGGTTACCCCCAAAAGTGAGTAGTGCCCCCCTGCTAGGGTTGCCAGCTTTGGGTTGGGAAATACCTGGAGATTTTGGGGGTGGAGCCTGAGGAGGGCAGGGTTTGGAGAGGGGAGGGGCTTAGGATTGCCAACCTCCAGGTACCAGCTGGAGATCTTCTGCTATTACAACTAATCTCCAGCTGATGGAGATCAATTCACCTGGAGAAAATGGCCGCTTTGGCAATTGGACTCTATGGCATTGAAGTCCCTCCCCTCCCCAAACCCCACCCTCCTCAGGCTCCACCCCAAAAACCTCCAGGTATTTCCCAACCCAGAGCTGGCAATCCTAGAGGGACTTCAATGCCATAGAGTCTTATTGCCGAAGTGGCCATTTTCTCCAGGTGAACTGATCTCTATCGGCTGGAGATCAGTTGTAATAGCAGATCTCCATCTACTACCAGGAGGTTCCCACGTGTTAATATAATATTGAACACTACCTGTGGAATTTACAACCTGAATTTGCTGGATAACTATATTTTGAATATCAATTTGTAACTTGAATTCGTTTGACTTGTCTATAATTTGAATTCTTTGAATTTTCTCTAAGCTTGTGTTTATGTTGGAACTTTACCTGGTGAATTGACAACCTGTATTTTGTTTGTCTAATTTAAAGAGATTGACTTTAGAAACCCGCAATTGTATTTAATGGTATTTTTTTTGATAAGCGGTACCGCTGTATGCTTTTGCACTTGACATTTAGCTGCCTGGAGGTTGGTAACCCTAGGAAACTGCACTTGGTAGCCTGACCCTCCTCCCTACTCTGCCTAACCCCCCATCTCCACCTCCCCATATGACCTGCCTTAAAATACAACCAGAATCCTTTGCACTCCAAGGGAGTCCCCGGCAAATGCGGAGGCATTCCCCCCAGAACAAGCAATGTGGTTCTTTGACGTTAAGACAGCTAGAAACCCCGAGCCATACCAAAAAAAACCCTACAAATCTATCCCAGCCTGTCCACAAACATGGATTTAGGTGGAAGCCACACGGATGGCGCATGTTCTCCCGCCAGTAATGGGAGATCTGAAGCCTGGCGGGGATTTGCCCGCCTTCCAAAGCTGCCTCTCCGCTTCCAGCGTCCCCTCCCTCCCTCTCATAATCTTTCTCGATGATGGGAATTGAATCCAAAGAAAGCAAAAATCCCTGACCTTGAAGGAGCAGTGCGCGGCTGTAAGTCCTCCTCAGATGAATATGCAAACGCGCCAATCAGGAAAAGCCCTTCCACCAGGGAAGGGATAATTGCTGCGAACATGTTAACACAGCGCCGGATCTTTATGCTTCTAACAGCTTCTTAAAGCCAAGCAGGCGCCCGGCCGACAAAGGCGAGAGGCGGCGGCGAGTCATCGGGGCATTGCTCATGTGCTGGATGGGCTTCCTCCTACCGCCAAGCCAGGGGACCGAGGCAGAAACAAGGTCAGACGGAAGGGATGTCGTGTCCGATGCACATCGGCAGAAGATCCAATAAATCAGGGGTGTTAAACATATGGCCCGCGGGCCGGATTCGGCCCCTTGAGAGCTCTTATCAGGCCCCCGCGGCAGACACTCCCCTACTCTCGATCTGGGCTGGCGAGGCATGGCCCGGCCCGACTGCATGGCATCTAAGCCATATCCGGCCCTTGGAATGGTTGAGTCCGACACCCCGGAAATAAATGGTCAGATCCGCCTCCAAGCTAGGGTGGCCAATCTCCAGATAGTTAGCAAAACGCAATAAGAATAAATTCTTATATAAATACAATATATTCAAACTATGCTCCAAAGGAGGCGAGTTCACTAAGCAAGGACAGTGCAATACAAAGATGCAATGTAAACATTACAATACAATCTTTGTATTGCACTGTCCTTGCTTAGTGAACTTGGCTCCTTTGGAGCATTGTTTGAATATATTGTATTTATATAAGAATTTATTCTTATTGAGTTTTGCTAATTACCCATGAGTGCTGACCCTACTGCTGTTCCTTATTTCTAGCCAACCTCACAGTTTTTGTGAGTCTTTCTTACCCAATCTCCAGGTAGTGGCTGGAGATCTCCTGCTATTACAACTGATCTCCAGCTGATATAGACCAGTACCCCTGGAGAAAATGGCCTCTTTGGCAATTGGACTCTATGGCATTGAAGTCCCTCCCCCCTCCCCTCCTCAGACTCTGCCCCAAAAACCTCCCACCAGTGGTGAAGAGGGACCTGGCAAGCCTACTCATAGAAGAGATGACCCATGTGGTCATAAGATCATTGATAATCCATTTCCTTCATTTATACCCGGCCTTTCTTTCCAGTGGGGGCCCAAAGGGGCTGGCGTTCTCCTCGCCTCCATTCGATCCTCACAACAACCCTGTGAGGTAGCCTTGGCTGAGAGAGAATGACTGGCCCAAGATCACCCAGCCGGCTTCATTGCAGGGCAGGGGATTCGAACCTGGGTCTCTCAGATCCCAGTCTAATCACCAAACAATGCCCCACATAGCGACGCTCTAGGAATTTCCCCTGTGGTCTCTATGCTAAACACTAGGAGAGGAAGCCTAGATCGTCACCTGGAAGTGAACCACATCCTCCCCAAGCCTCACCCTCCCCAGGAATCTCCCCCAATCCCCCAGCATTTGCAAAGACAGTATTGGGAACCCTAGGTCACTTTCGAAATTATTGCCGTCCAATGTTCTCCTTGGATTTTGGAGTTCTGGTGTTTCCCGGGATGAGCCAATGCACCGGGAACACCCCACTGGCCCATTTTAAATTCCCGAAATGACCGCCAATCCACATCCCAGCCCGTCCTGCTTACTGACACACGAGCAATTCAGAAATTTAATCCCACCGAAACAATTCTGTTTCCCTTGGAATCCAAGGAACGTTTTGCCTGAAAAGCTAAATGGCAAAATCGGATAATTATCCCCCCTTTAAAAGATGCAGATACGTGCATTGGCGAAACGCTGCAAAAAAGGAACCCTGGTCACATAATATCCAAATTCCTCTAAAGGGGGGGCGGGATATGATTGGATTCTGATATTCCCTGCTTAAGCAAAACGTTCTTTGGTAATAGGTGATAAGAAGGACCTCCACCAGAAGTCTCTACTCAAATTGACAGTGGCTTCCCAGAGTTCCCTTCTTGATCGGCTTTCCGCCGATGAATCAACAAGAGCTTTAGTTGATCAACCTACACATTTAACCTTATTGAAGTTTCCGGCCCCGCTTCAGACAGATTCCAGCATCACCGAAACACGGGTAAGATCGCCAGAGGAGAGCTGCCGGGTCAAAAGGCTGTCTCTCCCAGGCCAGTCGGAGACCTGGTGGCTTTCCCTCGTAGAAATCAAATGCTCGGCGGGCTGACCTTTTTTTAAGACGTCTCCTGACCTTGTGATCACCATGAGGCTGCCCAATGAGAATCCAGCTGGCCGCCGATCGAGTGTGGCCTGAGCGCATCACATCCATGCGCGGAAAGCGGCGCGTAAGCGAGCTTGTAAAATCTTATTATCCTTTCCCTCCCGTTTTCACCACCCCCTGCAAGGTCAACCCTCCTCGAGGTTATTCGTCATCATCAGAAGGAGGAGAAGAAAGTTGACATGTGGCCCACCCAGGGGGAACTTTCTCTTTCACAACCTCTGGCATCCTTTGCCAGTTCTAGGGACGCAGCCGGTAATGCTTTACAGATGTGGAAATGGAACGCAGCCGCGGAAGGGTGCAGAGCCGTCAGATGCAACAACGAGAGGTGAACGGCACATGGATCCACTCATCTCCAGACCTCAGAGCTCCATTCCCTTGGAGAAAACGGCCGCTTTGGAGGATGGCCTCTATGGTATTATCCCCCACTGAGGACCCTGCCGTCCCTCAGCCCTGCCCTCCTCAGGCTCCACCCTCGAGTCTGCAGGAGTTTCCCGAGCTGGATCTGGCAACCATCGTTGGAGGGGGTAGCTTTGACCAGAATATGGATTCTCCAAGACCAGGGGAACTTTCACATCCAACCGATTATCTTCTTACCTCTACTCAAGTCCAACAGACCAGGAGAATACTAGGATTGGTGCGGATGCCTCCAGTTCACACTGGGAAGGGACCGGGGAGAGCGCCCATATTTAGGGTCGCCAACCTCCAGGTGGCACCTGGGGCTCTCCCGCTATTACAAGTGATCTCCAGATGACAGATGATGAGAGGAAGGGCATCTTGGCCATCTTCTGGTCACTAGGGGTGTGGAAGGGGGAGGTAGTTGTGAATTTCCTGCATTGTGCAGGGGGTTGGACTTGATGGCCCTGGTGGTCCCTTCCAACTCTATGATTCTATTCTATGATTCTATGACAGCAATCAGTTCCAATGGAGAAAATGGCTGCTTTGGAAGGTGGACTCCATGGTATCAAACCATGTTGAGATCCCTCCTCTCCCCAAACCCCACCCTCCTCAGGCTCCACCCCCCAAATCTCCAGGTTTTTCCCAACCCAGAGTTGGCCACTCTATCCATGTTACATGGGATTTTCTTTGCATCAAGATTTCGTCTTGCATCCCATAAACTATTCAGAGGTTGTCTGTCTCTGATGATGGGGGCTCCCTTAAGTCACCAAGGCTAGCTGGTGGATCTCTCCTCCATCCGTCTGTTTTTTAAAAACCACCGAGGCCTGATGTCCATCGCTACATCCACTTGGCAGTGAATTCTGCATTTCGGTTCCGCATTCAGCGAAGAAGCACTTCATGTTGGCTGTCCTGACCCCATCAACTTCCTCAGCCCCCACCCCCGCTTTGAAGAAGAAGAAGAAAAAGAAGAAGAAGAGTGGGAGGAGTTGGAAGAAGAGTTGGAGGAGGAGTTGGTTTTTATATGCCGACTTTTTCTACCACTTAAAGAATCATAGAGTTGGAAGGGACCACCAGGGTCAAAGAAGACTCAAACCAGCTTACAATCGCCTTCCCTTCCCCTCCCCACAATAGACACTCTGTAAGGTATGTGGGGCTGAGAGAGCTGTGACTAGCCGAAGGTTACCCAGTTGGCTTCTTGTGGACAAGTGGGGATCCAGTTCACCAGATTAGCGTCCGCCGCTCACGTGGAGGCGGGGGGCGGGGGACCAAACCCGGCTCTCCAGATCAGACTCCGCAGCTCCAAACCACCACTCTTAACCACGACACCACGCTGGCTCCCAAGGCCTTTCCCAGAAGGGCCGGAGGATGGACCCCGGATTGCATTTTGAGTCTCGGATCTGTTTGTCTGTCTGCTTCTACCTATCCTTCGCCGTGCAAACAGCCATTCATGACAGCTAATATTTCACTGAAAACATGCCAGTTCGCTCTCTCCGCTTTTCTCTCTCTCTTTCTCTCTCCTGTTTATGAAGCGGAGGGTAAGTGTTTAATTAGTTGCCTAATTGCCTGGGTAATTGGTAGACATACTCAGCTCTCCAAGTAATCAGTCTGAACAGGCCTCGAAAATATCTGGCCCAATATTCATTAGTGCAGTTAAATCGTTAAACAGTTACTGTGTTTGGTTCCCGACAAAGTGCGGCTAACAGCTGCGTTGGGCGCATCTCAATGGCGTGTCCCCCCCGCTGCCACCCGCTCTCGGCGGACGGCTGCAGACGGGCCGACTGGGCCCACGGACGGACGCTGGCAGTCGTGGGCCGGGGAAGAGGGGGAGACAGATGGGAGAGCAAAGCCGGGCAGGGGGGAGCGGCGCGCGGCGTGTGGATCGAGGTGCTAAGCCGATTCCACCTCCGCCGTGGCGCTTGGCTTTGATATCGGTGGCGAAGGTGCCAATATCGGAGAGGGGGAAACCGCAGACGCCGGGAAAAAACAGGCTGGACGTGTGCGATGGAAAGGCGTCCGCGTGGGGAGAGTGCTGGATATTGTGGGCATGGGGTTTTTCTGAAGCGTTGGCTCCCGTGTCCTATTTCAGGGCCAAGGATGCATATGGAGCTGGAAGCTGCCATGTTCTTTCCCTCCCACACTCCTTGTGGCTGTCTTTGGCCTCTCCTGTCTATCCCGAGGGGCATGCTGGAGAATAACTGGATCCAGCCAGGCTCCGACGTTTGGCTAGCCGCTGGCTCGACTGGCACAGGCTGCCAACTACCCGAGTGCCCACCAGGGTGGAAACCTGCTGTCGTTATCAGAGAAGAAAGAAGTCAGAGAAAGAGAACTTTTTCGGAGAAAGAGAGCCAGTGTGGTGTAGTGGTTAAGAGCGGGTGGTTTGGAGCGGTGGACTCTGATCTGGAGAACCGGGTTTGATTCCCCACTCCTCCACATGAGCGGTGGACACTTATCTGGTGAACCGGGTTGGTTTCCCCACTCCTCCACATAGAATCGTAGAGTTGGAAGGGACCACCAGGGTCATCTAGTCCAACCCTCTGCACAATGCAGGAAATTAACAACTACCTCCCCCTACATGATTCGTCAGTGACCCCAGCCCTCCTCCACCATGCAGGATCCCACAATCAAAGCAATCCCGACAGATGGCCATCCAGCCTCTGCTTAAAGACCTCCAAGGACGGGGACTCCACCACCCTCCGAGGCAGCGCATTCCACCGTCGAAACAGCCCTCACCGTCAGAAAGTTCTTCCTAACGTTTAGGTGGAATCGCTTTTCTCTTAGTTCAAATCCATTACTCCGTGTCCTAGTCTCTGGAGCAACAGAGAACAAGCTAGTTCCCTCATCAACATGACGTCCCTTCAAATATTTAAACATGGCTATCATATTGTGGGGAGGGAAGGGAAGGTGATTGCAAGCCGGTTTGATTCTTCCTTAAATGATATAGAAAGTCGGCATATAGAAACCAGCTCTTCTTCTTTTTCTTGGGGGCAGCTTCAAGGACCCAGGCAGGTGACCACGTTCCTGTTGGAAGTTATGGGATCCAACCCCTCTTTGTTCACCATTTTTGCCATCGAGTCACAGCCGACTTATGGCGACCCCGTACGGTTTTCAAGGCAAGAGATGTTCAGTGGTGGTTTGCTATTGCCTTCCTCTGGGTCGCGCCCCCGGTATTCCTTGAAGGACTCCCCTCCAAATACTTGCCAGGGTCAAGGCTGAGAGTGTGCCACCGGCCCAAGGTCACCCAGCTAGTTTCCATGGCAGATTCCAACCTGGGTTTCCCGGATCCAAGTTCAACACCTTAACTACTACACCGTGCTGACTCTTGTTCACATAGCATGATATTATTTTGTAAAATTACATCCCTTCTGGGGGGAAAATTGACATTGCTTCACACTAGCCAATGAAATTTTCTTTGAAACGAAAGGGTTGATGTTCAAGAGCTTCTGCCCATGCACCAAAACAGTAGATATGGTTGCCAATCTCCAAGTGGTAGCTGGAGATCTCCTGGGATTGCAACTGATCTCCAGGTGACAGAGATCAGTTCACCCAGAGAAATGGCCTTATACCCCATTGAAGTCCCTCCCCTCCCCAAACCCCGCCCTCCTCAGGCTCCACCCTCAAAATCCCCAGGTATTTCTCAACCCAGAGTTAGCAACTCTAGGAATGGACAAAGAATCTCAGTAATATTCCCGACCCAAGGAAGAACGTGGGGGCGAAATGGCCCTAGATTCGTAATACAGGCGAGAATTACGAGCTGGAGAAATTCATGTTCCCAATCAAACCTTTTTGGATCATGAACTTGGGTTCTGTTAACTAATTCATGGAAGTTTGAATTTTTGCCAGAACTGCTTGCTCAGATCACTACTATTGAACCAGCCAGTAACTTATCAATTCAGGCAGTTAAATTGGTTTTATATGGTGACCAATATCATGTTCTGAATTTTTCTCCAATGTGTGCAATAAAAAAACCATTTGTAAGACATGGTTATGTTTATTAACACAACTATACATTTAATGCTCAGTGATTGCAATGTACATATTTCGGGTTTCGGGGGTTGAAATATTGGTCAAATGAATCATTTTTTTCCCAATATCAACCGCCGAGTTGTCGATTCCCAATATTTATGCTGGTGAAAATAGGATTTCGCCTCCTCGTGCATGCTTCACTGTCAGTTAAGGATGTGAATGAATTTCAAAATGAATGAAAGGAAAATACTGTACCAGGAAAGCCCCACTTAGGACGACAATGAATGGGAAATAAAGGAATATATTTCATTCACTCCATTCATTTTTATACCCCATGAACGAGAAATCTGAAAATTGAAACATGGATATTCTAGAGCAGGGGTGACAAACATAAGGCCCGAGGGCCGGATCGGGACCCTTGAGAGCTCTTATCCGGCCCGCGAGCCAGCTAGGATTGCCAGCCTCCAGGGCATACTTTGCCAACCCAGATTGAGGGGGGCTGCCTTGGCTGGCTCGCGGGCCAGATAAGTGCTGTCAAGGGGGCGGATTAAGCCCCCGGACCTTATGTTTGGACGCGAATCTTGCTCTTCTACGGCAGAGCAACATGGCTACCCACCTGGAACTATTTCTACTACAGATCAAACTTACTTTCCACCCCTGAACAAATGGGAATTCTCTCGGTGTGGTGGTTAAGAGCAGTGGTTTGCACTGCAGCGGTGGACTCTGATCTGGAGAACCGGCTTTGATTCCCCACTCCTCCAGATTAGCGGGGAGCGCTAATCTGGTGAACCGGGTTGGTTTCCCCACTCCTCCGCATGAAGCCAGCCGGGTGACCTTGGGCTAGTCACAGCTCTCTTTGAGCTCTCTCTGTCCCACCTGCCTCACAGGGCGTCTGTTGTGGGGAGGGGAAGGGAAGGTGATTGTAAGCCGGTTTGATTCTCCTTGAAAGGTAGAGAGAGTTGTCGTATAAAAACCAACTCTTCTTCTTCTTCTTCCTCTTCCTCTTCCTTTTCTTCTTCTTCTTCTTCTTCTTCTTCTTCTTCTTCTTCTTCTTCTTCTTCTTCTTCTTCTTCTTCTTCTTCTTCTTGACCAGTCCACCCTTTCTCCCCTGCTTCATTGGCGAAGCACGCTGCCGATCAACTTGACGGGGAGGGAGAACCTGCCTGAACCAGTTTGGTCTTCCTTGGAGGGTGCTTCAGCCTCCTCCGCTCATGCGGTTGATGGATTTTCACCTAATAAAAACTGTTGTTCTTTCTCCTAGGACACTGCTGGGCTCGTTGGCTCGGATCCCGTCGAAGCCAACGGCTCAGTTCTTGGGGACTTCCAACACCGTTGCGGGAATACTACCGGGCCTGTTACTATAATTCCCTGCAAACCAAACAAGCTACCACCCCTCTAATTGGGGACGGGCTGGGCGGCGTGTTGATGGAAGCCAAAGAAGGGAAACGTTTACTGGGTTGATGCGCAAAAGCAGTGATGGGAGGGAGACGTCGGGCCTGCTGGGAGCCCTTGGATTCATTCCATTAAATGAGCCGCTGAGTTTCAGGTGGTTTTTTGTGTTTTTTTGAATGACTAGTCTGTGTGGCACAGCAGACAGGAGGCCCGTTGCTCCTGCATGCGGAGGCATGAACACTTCACACTTTTCTCTTTAAATGACCCATTGCTGAGAGCGGAAAGCGTCGGCCAATAAGCCGCTGGGCCCCTCCATCGATATCCGGAATTTGTGCACCGACCCTGCTGATCCGTAGCAGCTAACGGCCGCTCCCGCTGCTCCAGAGGACTGAGAAATGGTTCCAGGTGATCACCATCCCCTAGCCAGAGAAACAACTTTGGAGAAGACTTAGGAGAATGACCTCAACGTGGCTTTCTGATCGATGCAGCAGGAGGAGAAGGAGGAGGAGAGTTGGTTTTTTAATACCCCACATTTCTCTACTGAAAGGAGTCTCCAACGGGCTTATAATCGCCTTACCTTCCTCTCCCAACGTCAGAGACCTTGTGAGGGAGGTGGGGCTGAGAGAGTTCAGAGAGAACGGTGACTAGCCCAAGGTCCCTCGGCAGGCTTCATGTGGAGGAGTGGGGAAACCAACCCAGTTCACCAGACGAGAGTCCGCCGCTCTTAATCCCTATACCACGCTGGCTCTCGCAGAAGAATTTACATACTCCAGACTTACATACTCCAGACTTGCAACTCTGTGAATTAGGAGATTCCGGAGCACCCCACTAAGGTAGGGTTGCCAACCTCCAGGTGAGGCCCAGAAATCTCCTGGATTTACAGCTGACTCCTAGATTACAGAAATCAGTTCCCTTGGAGAAAATGGCTTCTCTGGAGTGCGGGCTCTGTGGCCATATACCCCACTGAGGTCCCTCCTCTCCTGACCCCTGCTACGCATCCCCGCCCAAATCTCCAGGAATTTCCTAAGCCAGAGTTGGCATCCCTGCAGTGGGGGAAGTCTTGATGCTGGCTTTACCCGCTCCCTTCGTCCTGCAAAGCGTTCTTCAAGCACTGTCAACACACTGAAGAATCTATACCTAAGTCATCGCCTTCCTCTTCACTGACAGATTCATTCCCTTTCAATACAGTTGTACATTTTTGAACCGTTCGTAATATGTAGATTTTGGAAATAATGAAGCAACTGTTGGATCATTCACAGCCAGCGTGCAGTGCAGTGGTTCGAATGCCAAGCACTTTTTGATATACATAGGTTTGTTGCACAAAATGCATCTCATATTTGGAGATAAGAATTTCCAGAGGCGCACTTGTGAGAAAAACATGATACCTGGTTTTGTCATTCACTCTGGCTCGCCTTCCTTTACTGCGATTTCTAAGCTGGTTTGATTCTTCCTTAAGTGGTAGAGAAAATCGGCATATAAAAACCAACTCCTCCTCCCTCCTCCTCTTCCTCCTTAGAATCATAGAGTTGGAAGGGGTCACCAGGGTCATCTAGTCCAACCCCCCGCACAATGCAGGGAATTCGCAACTGCCTTCCCCCACACCCCCAGTGACCCCTACTCCATTCCCAGAAGATGGCCAAGATGCCCTCCCTCTCATGATCTGCCTAAGGTCATTGAATCAGCATTGCTGACAGATGGCCATCTAGCCTCTGCTTAAAAACCTCCATGGAAGGAGAGCTCCTCCTCCTCCTCCTCTTCTTCTTCTCCTCCTCCTCCTCCTCCTTCTCCTATTCCTTCTCCTCCTCCTCCTCCTTCTCCCCCTTCTCCTTCTTCTTCTCCTTCTTCTTCCCTTTAAAAAACGACCTCAACGTAGGCGGTTTGGGTCTTCTCCGTCTCTTTAAAGCGAGGTTCTTTACACCACATGCTTTATTGTGGCCATGGGAAGCCATCTGGAAAAGAAAAGGTTTTTAAAAAGCTAACAAGAATTCATGTTATGTTAGGTTCCAGGGACGGCAGGCCCCACACCCTCCCGAAATTCAGGTCATACTCATTTCCTTTGAGAATCGACTGTAAACTTTCAACGCTCCAAGTTTTAACTTCTCCCCTAAGTAGATTGAACTACTTGTAAACTTGTTCTAAAAGAGAGGAATCTGCAAGTCCGCGGATAAGTTAATCCAGAGCAGACAATATTCTCTCTGCTAAGCAGACAAAAGAATGTGTATAGGGTTGGGAGGGGCTGTAGCTCAGTGGCAGAGCATCTGCTTGGCATGTAGAAGGTCCCAGGTTCAATCCCCGGCATCTCCAGTTAAAGGGACCCGGCAAGTAGGTGATGTGAAAGGCCTCTGCCTGAGACCCTGGAGAGCCGCTGCCGGTCTGAGTAGATAGTACTGACTTTGATGGACCAAGGGTCTGATGCAGTATCAGGCAGCTCCATGTGTTCATGTGTTGCCAACATCCAGGTACAAGCTGGAGATCTCCTGCTATTACAACTGATCTCCTGGAGAAAATGGCCGCATTGGCAATTGGACTCTGTGGCATTGAAGTGGCACATTCTCACCCTGGCCTAACCAGCAGGGCTGTTGTGAGGATAAAAAGGAAGAGAGGAGAATGACGTAATCCTAGGGTTGCCAGCTCTGGGTTGGGAAAAACCTGGAGATTTTTGGGGTGGAGCCTGAGGAGGGTGGGGTTTGGGGAGGGGAGGGATTTCAATGCCACAGAGTCCAATTGCCAAAGCGTCCATTTTCTCCAGGTGACCTGATCTCTATCGGCTGGAGATCAGTTGTAATAGCAGATCTGCAGCTAGTGCCTGGAGGTTAGAAAATTTGCGACGGAGTCTCCAATACAAAAGTAGCAAAAAATTGTTATTGGTGTTAAGAAATAGTAGGTACTATCCCAAAAGCACTACTATTGGACTTTTTGAAGAAAATACAACATTTGGTGCACTGAGACTGCACCTTACTTAGATTGTACATACTGTATATAACTTTGATTGTTCTTATATGTATCTTTCACTCTTGTATTGTTGATGTTATATGTGTAAGCACCAATAAGAATTTTTTGCTACTTTTGTATTGGAGACTCCGTTGAAGATTTTCTAACCATTGGTATTGGCACGGAGGTGCCTATTTTGTATAGTACCTGGAGGTTGGCAACCCTACGTAAGCCCCTTCGGGGAGAAAGACGGTATAAATGAAGCCAACTAATAAATAAAGAGTCTGGTCTTTGTTCTTCGGTTGACCCCATCCATAATAACCCGCAAAAAAAAGTCGCCTAGTTATCGTCCTGCCTTACCTGTGCCAAATGGCTCCGTTTTGTGTCCTCGGTGCCAGCGAGTAACATACCAGCTTTTTGGAAGTGAAGCATGCTAGAAGTTCTGGCCGAGGGCGTTCCCAGGGGTGTCTGGAAAGACCCAATCATTTAAATTAAATGTAAGCAGGAGGGGAGACAAAAAGACCACTGTCTCCAACCGGGCAGCCAGGAGACAAGCCTGATATTTATTACGGTGCGGGCGGTTTAAGAAAACAGAGGTTTCTCGGCAGGGCCGGCCAGCCATCTCCATCTAACCGGGAGCCCCGGCTGCAACGCTCCGGCTCCTAATTAAATCTAAGTTGGACGCCGCTCCACCGAGGGCCCGACTGTAACTGTAAGAGGATGTTAATGTGGATTTTAAATATTTATTATAACTGAGGTAGGTTATCAAAACAGACATTCTTCCTTTCGACACTCTATAATGGCAGATTTAGAGGCCTGTCCTGGGCTGTGAGTGATTCCTCGGCAGCTGTCAGGAGCCCGAGGGCAATCCATCACCCGCCCAGTGAGGAATCTTGCCGGGCAGTGAAAGATTAGAAGGGTGATTTATGGAAATGGAATTGCAATGTTGTTCTATCTGGGGTTGAGGTACCGGGGTCCGCACACACCTGTTTTCGAGACGGGGATCGGCCGGTAAGTGATTTTCCCCCCCACCGATAGGGTTGCCAGGCTCCAGGTGGTGGCTTAGGGTTGCCAACTTCCAGGTAGTCCTGGAGAACGCATATCAAGTCTGTGAGCCGTACTGGTAAACCCGGAGGACACCAAGGCTCAGTGCTGCGCGGATAATGGAAGAGATCCAAACAGCACTCACAAATATATAGAAATTAATTTATAAAGTGCAATAGGTGCAAAAGGTGAACATATATATATATATATACAAAATACAATCCTATACTATAAGATACACATACAAAATTCTCAATATCAGTCCAGCATAATACAATAAGGTTTATAAATATCCTGTGAATCAGGTAAGTCAATGTGTATTGTCCGTGATGGACTTTTTTATGCTTATTAGCAGCTGGAGAAAAGGAGTCAGAGGCAAAAGCCACGACGGGAGAATGTCAAGCAGGACGTGTCGTCTAGATCTGGATCACGTTTCGCGTTGGCTTCATCAGCTACATGTATCCAAGAAGTTCATGAAATAAACATGATTTCAAACGGGACCAAAAAGGGTTTCTGCTTAGGTCTCCAGGTAGTAGCTGGAGATCTCCTGCTATGACAACTGATCTCCAGCCGATAGAGATCAGTTCACCTGGAGAAAAGGGCCGCTTTGGCAATTGGACTCTATGGCATTGAAGCCCCTCCCCTCCCCAAACCTGCCCTCCCCCAAAACCTCCAGGTATTTCCCAACCTGGAGCAGGCATCCCTACCTACCGAAGGATCCCTTTCTCAGTTCTCCGGCATAACAGTTCGAGAGTCAGACCAGGATCTCGGAGACTCACATTCAAATTGCCTGCTCTGCCGCTGAGACCCGCTGGGCCACCTTGGGCCAGTAAAACACTCTCCCCCTAAGCTACCTTGCAGGGCTGTTGTGCAGAAGGGGAGAATGTCAAAATCCGCTTGGGGTCCCCGTTGTGGAGAAGGGCGGAGTATACATGAAGTAAATCGGGCACCCCCAACCTTTTTGGAAGGCACCTTTGGAATTCGGACATTGTGCGGTGCAGTTGTAATAGCAGGTAGGGTTGCCAGGTCCCTCTTCACAACCAGCGGGAGATTTTGGGGGTGGAGCCTGAAGAGGGCGGGGTTTGGGGAGGGGGGACTTCAATGCCATAGAGTCCAATTGCCAAAGTGGCCATTGTCTCCAGTGGAAGAAGATCAGTTGTAATAGCAGGTAGGGTTGCCAGGTCCCTCTTCGCCACCGGCAGGAGATTTATGGGGCGGAGCCTGAGGAGGGTGGGGTTTGGGGAGGGGCTTCGATGCCGTAGAAGCCACCTGCCAAAGCGGCCATTCCCCCCAGATGGACTGATCTCTATTGCCGGGAGATCAGTTGTAATAGCTGGAGATCTCCAGCTTAGGGTTGCCAGGGGCCCGCTGGTGGCGGGCAAACCCCCGGCAATTTACCCCTCTGCCTGCCAACCACCTGAGGGTCGGGGGGCAAATGTGCACGCGCGCGTACATACCGCGCGCATGTCCAGTCGGGTTTACAACTGGAAGTGCCATCTTGCGAGGGGCCTTAAACTCTTAGTTTGAGTGGTAAAGGGCCGCTTTACCACTCAAACTAAGAGGTATAAGGCCCCTTGCGAGGCGGCACTTCCAGTTCTAAGCTGGAAGTGACATGAGTGCATCGACGCGCATGCGCACACATTCCCAATTTCAGCAGAACAGCCTCCCGCCGGCGGAGAGGGGGAACCTGGCAACCCTACTCCAATCCTCACCTGGAGGTGAGGTGTATACAACCTGTGTGCATACATTGCATGTGTGCGCAATTACATGTACAGCGCATAGTTTTCTCCAGCAGCATTTTCTACGCTAGCTTCTTAGCAGCAATACATCCAAGGAACAACATAGGATTGGCCAGCAAGGATCTGCTGACCACGGAACAAGGGCATCTTTCAATTTTGGCACTGGAGGATCATACTGCCGGATAAGTGGAATTCCCCCCCCCTTTTTTCCCCCTGGAGTTCCAACTATTACATTATTACAATTCTGGATGGATGCTTGTTATATAACTTTGAACATCAGTTATATGGACTTCGGTTTATGGACACTTATATGCTATGGTCCGTCGTATGCATTCAGTATTGTATGTCTTACTGCAATAATTCATCACACGTTGATATGCATAAAGCGCAATACAGTTTGAAAAAGAATATTTAGAGTGATTAGTGGTTGTGCACCGAAAAATAATTTTCCTGTATAGGGATTTCCTCACCTGGAGGTTGGCAACCCTCTCCACTGTGAACGTTCGCCCACCGGCTTCTGGAGAGTTAACATTCAGAGTTTCTCAGTGGGAGACTCGACTAGGACGGCGGTGGAGGGGGGGCCCCCCCGGTTTCTCCGTGACCACAGCTGCCACTGCATAATTTAGACGCTGCCGGGGAAATTCATTTCCAAAGTCGTGGGCCCTCCAAAGTTCGTCTTCCCCCCCTTCCCCATTCATTATTCTCTCTATTTCTCTCCCACCCCACACCTCTGAAACAAGCTTATTAATCAGATTGCCTTCCGCACACAACGTTAGGAGCTTGAGAATCCAGCGTCAGGGCCAAGGGAGACGTGTGACAGGTAGGGTGGCCAGTGGGAGGTTTTGGGGGCAGAGCCTGAGGAGGGTGGGGTTTGGGGGAGGCGAGGGACGTCAAGGCCACCGAGTCCAGTTGCCAAAGCGGCCGTTTTCTCCAGGGGAACTGTCGGCTGGAGATCGGTTGTAATAGCGGGAGATCTCCAGCTAGTACCTGGTGGTTGGCAACCCTATCTGCCCCTGGCTCCCGTGACTCTCCCAGAGAGACTTCCCAGGGCATTGGCTCGTGGGAACTGTTTGGGCTACATGGGAAATCACGCCTGAAAGTTGTTTTTCCCACCCTGGAGTGTTTAGCTACCAGTCCGCCTGCTGTGTCAGAACCCCGCTGAGCTCCGACAGCACGGATGGAGCGAGTATTTGCCCTTTCCGCACGTTCTCTCCCCCAAGGCAGGCCTTCTCCATCAGGACCCCCTGCGAAATCCGGAGGGATGGGGAGGGGGGATCGATCCGAATCGATCGCCGCCGCTGACGCGCTGTCCCTCGCTTTCGATACCCCACGCCGGCCTTGAGACTGTTGAATCAATCCGTTCCGCCGCTGCCCACTTCGCCTTACCTAACAGACCAGGGTTGCCAACCTCTAGGTACTAGATCAAAAATGCACTGGTATTAATTAGACAAGCTGTATAAAAGAATAATACCAAGCTTGAAAATTTCAATGACAACTTATATTCTAAGTAGTGAATAAGTGCAAAGTGAAACGGAAAGTTTTGTCACTTGTATGTTAGTTTAGCACTTTGCACTTATTCGCTACTTAGAATACAAGTTTTCATTGAAATTTTCGAGCTTGGTATTATTCTTTTATACAACCTCTAGGTACTAGCTGGAGATCTCCTGCTATGACAACCGATCTCCAGTCGATAGAGATCAGTTCCCCTGGAGAAAAGGGCCGCTGTGGCAATGGGACTCGATGGCATTGAAGTCCCTCCCCTCCCCAAACCCCGCCCTCTTCGGCTCCACCTCCCACCAGTGGCAAAGAGGGACCGGGCAACCCTATATGGTGCCGAGTTGTTTTCTGTCACCCCAGAAGGTCGGACCAGAACCAACGGGTTGAAATTAAGTCAAAAGAGTTTCCGTCTAGACATTTGGAAGAACTTTCTAACAGTTAGAGCGGTTCCTCTGTGGAACAGGCTTCCTCGGGAGGTGGTGGGCTCTCCTTCCCTGGAGGTATTTAAGGAGACGCTATATGGCCATCTGTCAGCAATGCTGATTCTATGACCTTAGGTGGATCATGAGAGGGAGGGCATCTTGGCCATCTTCTGGGCATGGAGTACCCAATGGAGTACCCAATGGAGTACCCAATGGGCATGGAGTACACGGGTGTGTGTATGGGGGGGAGGTAGTTGTGAATTTCCTGCATTGTGCAGGGGGTTGGACTAGATGACCCTTGCAGTCCCTTCCAACTCTATGATTCTATGATTCAATGTATCAGTGGGTAGGAGAACAGGGAGAGAGGACTTGAACTATAGGGTAAATGCAGGCCTTCATCTCGTTCACCCCCAAAACTTTCTCTTCAGCCCGATCTCTCCACTTCGTCTTTGAGTTACAAATTCACCTGGCTAGATGTGAGCGTGCCCAAAAAGAGGTGCTTCTGCCGTTCCCGATGAGCGCATCACCCGCCGGCAAACGGCACCCGACCCAAGTCTCCCGACCAAATTATATATTTGCAATTAGCGAGCAAAATAACTCCTCAGACAAAAGCGCCGCCACGGAAACATTTATTTGAGCAGAAAGGAACGCTTCTAATTGTCTTTTCGCCCCGCTCTTCTGCTCACTGATCCATTGAGTAATGATAAAAGCATTAAATTTGGCGATTACGTTCGGCGTTCCTAATGGCGCCGGCCTGCTTGAGCGACTCGGCTCATTGTGAGGCACAGGTACAATTGGTTGGGTGTATGTGTGGGGGGGGGCACGGGAAGACACACAGACGGTTCGGTAGTGGGTCGGATAGGACGGGCTCTTATTCATGGATCAGAGCCGGATTGATCAAACAGGCAGATATCATTTTTAAAGGGATGGAAGGTTTTAAGAGGATCCCAGAAGGGTCTGCCTAGGGACAAAAGGATTTCCCCTGCTCCGATCCTTTCTACCACAATTTTTTAATTTTGCGTTACTTTCCATATTGAGCACACATGAACACGCGTGAATCTCCCTTCTCCTAAACCCAGAGTCTTCAAAAAAGGGGAAGGACTGTGGCTCAGTGGTAGAGCATCCTCTTGGCATGTGGAAGGTCCCAGGTTCAATCCCTGGCATCTCCAGTTAAAGGGAGTAGGTGAGTAGATGATGTGAAAGACCTCTACCTAAGACCCTGGAGGAGGAGGAGCCCCGTGGTGCAGAGTGGTCAGCTGCAGTACTGCAGTCCAAGCTCTGCTCACGACCTGAGTTCGATCCCGATGGAAGTTGGTTTCAGGTAGCCCGCTCCAGGTTGACTCAGCCTTCCATCCTTCCGAGGTCGGTCAAATGAGGACCCAGCTTGCTGGGGGTAAAGGGAAGATGACTGGGGAAGGCACTGGCAAACCACCGCATAAACAAAGTCTGCCTAAGAAACGTCGGGATGTGACGTCACCCCATGGGTCAGGAATGACCCGGTGCTTGCACAGGGGACCTTTACCTTTTTAAGACCCTGGAGAGCGGCTGCCAGTATGAGTAGACAATACTGACTTTGATGGAACAAGGGTCTGATTCAGTATAAGGCAGCTTCATGTGTTCAACATTGTTTTCTCGGACTGGCAGCCGCTCTCCAGGGTCTCAAGCAGAGGTCTTTCACATCACCTGGTCCTTTTAACTGGAGGTGCCGGGGATTGCACCTGGGACCCTCTGCGTGCCATATATGTACACATGAAGCTGCCTTCTCCTGAATCAGACCATCAGTCCAACAAAATCAGTATTGTCTACTCATACTGGCAGCCGCTCTCCAGGGTCTCAGGCTGAGGTCTTTCACATCACCTTCTGTCTGGTCCTTTTATCTGGAGATGCCGGGGATTGAACCTGGGACCTTCTGCATGCCAGGCAGCTGCTCTACCACTGAGCCATGCCCCCTCTCCTATATTCCTTCTTCATTTTTTCCTGAGTAGGAGAATTTCTGCTCAGAAGAAGGTGACACTGTTTAGGATTGCGGTGCAGTACCAAAATTGGTTTGCATACGTTTGGCATTTCTGTACGCTTGTTAATAACGTGGGACTACTGTAACTAACTTTGTGTGTGGCTGCTTTTGAAGATAACCTGGACATTGGTACTATACACACCAACCAGGCCTTTACTGAGGATAAGACAACACATGGACTGGGAGGAGGAGGAGGAGTTGGTTTTTATACCCTGATTTTCTCTACCTTTTAGCCTTAAGCCAATTTGATTCTCTTTTAAAAAGGTAAAGAAAGTCAGCATATAAACACCAACTCTTCTTCTTCTTTCTTTCTTTCTTTCTTTCTTTCTTTCTTTCTTTCTTTCTTTCTTTCTTTCTTTCTTTCTTTCTTTCTTTCTTTCTTTCTTTCTTTCTTTCTTTTTACCGCAATAGATTCATGAACCTATTCTTCAGCTTTAAAGTCACAAACTTTAAAAAAAAACAGTTACATTATTGGAGGGGTTGTCATATTCATGGTGGCACGGGTGCTAGCCAATTGCTGCTTTTTCTCCGGTTCAATTGCTCGGAACCAGTTTAGAGATCTGAACAAGGCCCTCTTTTTGGGATGAAGGCCATTGGGTTGTTTTCAAATTGCTCGCCGACCGCTCTCCAGAAGTTGCCTCTGTCTTCCCTCTCATGCTTTCCCCACGGTTCTTTTAAATGAAAGCAAAATACAATGAAGTCCCTGCTAGATAAGTTCTTCTTACCTAAGTGGTTGGCAGTTGAACCTTTGTTTGAAGAGCTCCTCGTTTAATAGATTCGCATCTATTTAATGTTTTGAGTCCCTTTGTACATTGTAATTGAAAAAAAACGCCGTACAGAAAGGTTCTGGTGTCTTTGCAAATTCCATTTTGGTTATTAATATTTTACTGAATATTAACAGGATTTTGAGATTTTTCTAAAGAGTGCCGTCGGAGTTAAGGAAAGATAACGCTTCCAACGTCTTGCGATTGATCATAGCCTCTTCATGCCTTTCCCCTGTTCTTTTCATACCCTCTTCTGAATTGTAAATAGTTTTGAAACGGAGAACAAGAATTTTAACATAATGGGGGGGGGGAATCAGATTAGAAGCAAGGAGGAAAAAGAAGAAAGAGAAAGAAAAGAAAAAGGGTGTTTGGAAAGGGTTTTGGGGGGGGGGTGCAGGAAGTGAGATTCCAGTAATAGGTTAGCGTTCAATTAGAAAACAATTCCTCAAAAGGTAGCCCAATTGCTTTGCGCTGCTCTGACTTATCCCTCCTGCAGCGCATGATTTGTTCTTTAATGGCAAGCCCAAGCCTAAATCTGCAAAATCTATTTACAGGTCGGGAATGAGGGATAGGCATGCGCCTCCACGTTTCGATAAAGCTGGTCCCAAGTACAGCTGGAAATGAATATTTGCAGATGGTTGGAAATGCACCGGAAATCTGGAGCGGACGCCGAGTTCTCAAGGAGGTGGTTAATCTGCGTTTGCCGGGGCGGTGCCGTTTCAGGTGGCGGGTGGCAGCTCCCGTTACTGAATTCTTTCTGTTGCGTGCCAAATAAACCCTCCCTGCATGCAGAAAGCTAGCGTGACAGGGAGATACCCTGCCACGGAGCCAATATTGACTTTGCTGCGAAAATCACATTACTTTTGCGGCTACGTGGAATTTTTGCAGCGGAGTCAACAGCAAAGCCACAGGGTTTGCAGGCCCAAAAACAGAAAGATGAAGCCTAGGGTTCTCAGGTGCCTAGGGTTGCCAACCTCCAGGTGGTAGCTTGAGATCTCCTGCTATTACAACTGATATCCAGCCAATAGAGATCAGTTCCCCTGGAGAAAATGTCCGCTGTGGCAATTGGACTCTATGGCATAGAAGTCCCTCCCTCTCCCCAAACCCCACTCTCCTGAGGCTCCAACCCAAAAACCTCCCGCCGGTGGTGAAGAGGGACCTGGCAACCCTACAGGTAACCCTTGGCATAGGGTTGCCAACTCCAATTCCTGGAGATTTGGGGGTGGAGCCTGGGAAGAGTGCAGTTTGGGGAGGGACCTCAGCGGGGTATATCGCCATAAATTCCTGATGCCATCTGTAATTTCCGTCGCAGTAGGTTGGAGGCTAAGATGGCCGAATTTTCTCTTCGGGTCCCTCTTGGCCACAGTTATGCTGCCATTTATCCTGAGGTCCGTCCGTCTGAATTTCGGGACACAATGTGGATAAGTAGGGTTGCTAACCTCCAGGTACTAGCTGGAGATCTCTTGCTATTACAACTGATCTCCAGCTAGGGTTGCCAGGTCCCTCTACGCCAACGGCGGGAGGTTCTTGGGGCAGAGCCTGAGGAGGGCTGGGTTTGGGGAGGGGAGGGACTTCAATGCCATACAGTCCAATGGCCAAAGTGGCCATTGTCTCCAGTGAAACTGATCTCTGTTGGAAGAAGATCAGTTGTAATAGCAGGTAGCGTTGCCAGGTCCCTCTTTGCCACCGGCGGGAGATTTATGGGGAGGAGCCCGAGGAGGGCGGGGTTTGGGGAGGGGAGGGACTTTAATGCCATAGAGTTCAATTGCCAAAGCGGCCATTTTTCTCCAGGTGATCTGATCTCTATCGGCTGGAGATCAGTTGAAATTACAGGAGATCTCCTGTTACTGGCAGTTAGCAAATACAAAATAGCAGAAAAACAAGCATTCAATAAATGCAAAGTATGTCTTTGTTCAATTTAGGCATATAGTTAACATACAGTTATATAAACATTGCCTGTGCAATATTGTGTAGGATAAATTATAAACAACTTGTAATTACAAATGTCTGAATCCCATTCAAAGAGTCTTTGTGCGAATATCTCGCCAAACTTGCACCAAGGAGACGTGGATATACTTTCAATAACGTCCAGACTCGGTAGTGGAAATAGCAGGCAGTTGGCAACCCTAATAGCAGGAGATCTCCAGCTAGTACCTGGAGGCTGGCAACCCTATCTCCAGCCGATAGAGATCGGTTCCCCTGGGAAAAAAATGGCTGCTTTGGCCATGGGACTCTACGGCATTGACGTCCCCCCTTCCCCAAACCCCACCCTCCTCGGGCTCCACCCCAAAATCCTCATCATCATCTCCTTGGCCAAAACTCTGCAGGTGTCCTTTCAAGCCTGTCCTAAATAATGAGTTGACATGCTGTGTTTTTTCAGATGTTTTATAGTGTTGACAAGGAGCGAGGGGGGGAGAAACTCGTACTTTGGGCGAGAATCCCGAGAAAGCCGAGCTCCCAAAATTGGCCCGTGTCCCACGGCCCTCAGATGTGGGAAAGTGGCAAGAACTAACCTCAGCCCTGGCAGCAGGCTGGGGAAGAGTTTAAAGCCCCTTTTTCCACAGTTGCTCAGGAGAGGGTCCCATGGGGTTGGCCTGGATTTCGGGGGGCCATCCCATAGACGTCGCATGCAGAAGCCCCTGGGGCAAAAGTCAGCTGGGGCGGCATACTGTACGGAAGGGCCCGAACCCTCTTCGCGAGGGTTGCCAGCTTCCAGGGACTGAGCAAAAATAGACACTTCTGTGTACAGTTAGGTTATACTTACGATAAGCACAGAAAAAGTTCTTACAAGTAGGATTTCTAAATGCAACTATTTATAAGAGTTCCATAAAGCGATGAACCGTAGCCATATATCACCAACCGGTGAAAATATTACACAGATATAAATACAGGTAAGTATGACAATGCAAGTATTACAATACACGTTTTCAACATCTAGAAAAGCATAGTAAATTAATATTTCTTATTTCTACTCCACAGGTGCTGTTCTAGAAAAGCATAGTAAATTAATATTTCTTATTTCTACTCCACAGGTGCTGTTCTAGAAAAGCATAGTAAATTGATATTTCTCATTTCTACTCCACAGGTGCTTTTCTAGATGTTGAAAACTTGTATTGTGCTACTTACATTGCCATACTTACCTGTATTTATATCTGTGTAATATTTTCACTGGTTGGTGATGTATGGCTATGGCTCATAGCTTTATGGAACTCTTATAAATATTTGCATTTAGAAACTGTACTTGTAAGAATTTTTTCTGTGCTTATTGTAAGTATAACGTCCAGGTACTAGCTGGAGATCTCCTGCTATTACAACTGATCTCCAGCTGACAGAGATCAGATCACCTGGAGAAAATGGCCGCTTCGGCCATTGGACTCTACGGCATTGAAGCCCCTCCCCGAACCCCGCCCTCCTCAGGCTCCACCCCCAAAACCTCCTGCCGTCGGCAACTCTACTTGCCACCGGTGGGAGTTTTGGGGGGCGGAGCCTGAGGAGGGCGGGGTTCAGGGAGGGGAGGTGCTTCAATGCTATAGAGTCCAATTGCTAAAGTGGCCATTTTCTCCAGGGGAACCGATCCCTATACGCTGGAGATCAGTTGTAATAGCAGGAGATCTCCAGCTGGTACCTAGAGGTTAGTAGTCAAAGACGGCTCCAAGAGCTACTTAGAGGTTTTGGCAATTCAAATAAAAGCACCAGCAAGACTACACCAAATGAGGTAACTACAATGCAAATGCTATTAGAAAATATATTCAGAATAAATACTTACTAGCACAACCTTAGTTGAGCAAACCAACACAATATTTTTTTTAACAAGTGGTCTGAAAAAGACCCAATGTAAAGACGCAAAAGCGTTACAGAGTAAGTAAATGTTAGGCACAATTGCTCCGTTCTTTTAGTCTTTGAGAGTCCATACACATAAAGTGCAAATGCAACAGGCAGCAGAGACCGGATGTTGTGCAATGGAAATCCGGTATAGTTCCTACTTTTTCAAGCTTTATCAGTCCTTCCGTGCATTCAGTTTATGAAGGAGTGTGCCTTCCTTGTATGCATGGACGGCAAAATAAGACGTCTAAATGCCAGGAGATCTCCAGCTGGTACCTGGAGGTTGGCAACCCTATCCCCTACCTCACGGGGGTTGCTGTTCGGAGAATCGAACGGAGAAAGGGGAAGCGATGCTGTGTGCCACCTTGGGTCCCCGTCGGGGAGAAAAAGCAGCATATTGATCTAAATAAATACATTAAGCGTGTGCCATCGTACAAGTCGGGGAGTTGAACCTGGGACCGTCGGCAAGCAAAGGGGATGCCGTAGCTCTGAACCGCATCCCCGTCTTTGGGGGGGGGTCTGCTCCTCCAAAGAAATGTCGTGGACAGGAGACTGTAATCGATACCGTTAAAGGAGAAGCCGGGGGTCATGTGAGCCAGGCAAGGGGTCCTTTTAAATTTTCACTTCCCCCCCCCCCCATCACCTGGATACAACCTCATTCCAGGCCTAATGAAACCTAACACGGCGTCCGCGCAAGGTCAGACCGAGGCCAGACGGGAACGGTTATCCTTCTGATGTTTCCGCCTGGCAAAGGCCTCCCTACAACCCTTTTGGGTACGGCGGGTGGGGGGGATCCAGCTATGGGAGAACTCTAAAACCGTGTCCGGATTCACGCTCGAAGACCCGGGAAAGGCCCACCCCAGGAGATTCCCAGGATGCTACATTTGTGGTATAACCAGGATAAGTGTTCTCCGCCATCAACGATCACGGGATATATTGAAGGCCATTCGAATCAATTCTATTTTATTTTACTAGGTTTCTACCCTGTCCTTTCCTGGCGTAAGCCAGGTTTAGGGCTGTCTGGTCTGCTTAGATCCAAATTCAATAGCACCTTAGGGTCCAACAAGATTTTTTTTTTGCTGGGAAAGCTTTCGAGGGTCAGCGCTCCTTTCATCAGATACCGCTACCTTCTTTCTGATCTGCAGCCATTCGTCATGTTTCCAAGAGAGTCGTGGGGAAACCCCGAGGCTTAGTGTGAGCAGCAGGTCAGGTATGGCGGCAGCTCCCTGTCTGTGGTTGTAGCTAGATCACATTTGACACACTGAAATTTTGGTTGGCGAGGGAGTCGAAAAATCGGAGCAGCACCAGCATTGAACCAGTGCCCCCCAGCTTCTGAGCAGGAGCAGTCTATCTGAGCGCTGAGAATGAAGTCCCCTTACAGGCCTGCTTCCATTTTTACCCCTCGTGCCAGCTCCTGGGCAGAGGGCATAAGAAGGGGTAGACATGTTTCGCGACGGCACCTGGCATCGATTTCTGCCGTTTTCCCGCGCCTCACATGCCATGTTGGCAAGCTACCTGCCCGCCTGCATCTTTTGTTTGCTCATCAATCTCTTCTCCTCGTCTTTTTTTCCGACCAAACGTCCGTCCTGATCTGTGTCCCTGCGGGCTCCCAAGACAGCGGACAAATTGCCGGGTTATTGGTGAATTATTGGTGAATCAACCAAAAGGGAGACTGCAGCCAAGAAATCAGAAGGAGATTGAGACTGGGAAGGGCAGCCATGAAGGAGCTAGAAAAGATTTTGAAATGTAAGGATGTGTCACTGGCCACCAAGACTAGATTAATTCATGCCATCATATTCCCTATTACTATGTATGGGTGTGAAAGCTGGACAGTGAAGAAAGTTGATAGGAAGAAAAGAGATTCCTTTGCAATGTGGTGTTGGAGGAGAGGGTTACGGATCCCGTGGACTGCCAAAAAAACAAATCAGTGGGTTATAGATCAAATCAGGCCTGAACTGACCCTAGAAACTAAAATGACTAAACTGAGGCTGTCGTATTTTGGTCACGTCATGAGACGACAAGAGTCACTGGAAAAGACCGTCATGATAGGAACAGTTGAGGGCAGCAGGAAAAGAGGAAGACCCAACAAGAGATGGATGGACTCCATAAAGGACGCCGCAGCCTTCAATTTGCAAGATCTGAGCAAGGCTGTCAAAGATAGGGCATTTTGGAGGACTTTCATTCATAGGGTCGCCATGAGTCGGAAGCGACTTGACGGCACTTAACACACACACACATTTGGTGAATTTCAGCCGCCCAACCGGGATTCGGCACCGGCGAAACCAGCGACTTCCTGGGACTTGAGCGGGGTGCCTGTGTTTCGCAGGGAGCTGTTAAGGAGCCGGGTAGATTAAACAGCGGAGTCACTCCGCTAACAAGCTGAAGTTGTCAAGGACAAGACAGATGTGTGTAATCAAAAGGAGAGTCCGTACCCGGCTCGGCGAGGTCTCAATTCCCAGGGCGCTGATTTGCGGGGAGAATCCGAGAGATTGCTCCGAACAAGATACACCGGGAGGGATGGCTTTGAAAGGCCGGGTTATAGCTTTTCCCCATGTGGCATCTTCACTGTAGAGGCCCACCAGGAAATTCCTTAGCCGTTACGTCAGCCTTGCATAGAGGTTTCTCCGTTTCGGGGCGTGAGATATCGGCCTAAACTGGCCCACGCTTTCGGTCTTTCTATTATCTGAAAACCCTTTTCCGCATCACGCGCAGAGAGCTCCAGAATCCCAGTTTGTTGCAGAGGAATCTGGGACATATTCTCAAACATGTGGGTGGCTCATGCGTGGAAAATCTCGGCTCAGCTAAGTAGGGTTGCCAACTGCCAGGTAGTAGTAGGAGATCTCCTGCTAATTCAACTGGTCTCCAGCTGATAGAGATCAGATCACCTGGAGAAAAATGGCCGCTTTGGCAATTGAACTCTACGGCATTGAAGTCCCTCCCCTCCCCAAACCCCGCCCTCTTCAGGCTCCACCCCCAAAATCTCCCACCACTTGAGAAGGGGGACCTGGCAACCCGAGCTATGAAGCCCCTCACAGGCCCTGGGTCCAGTCGCTCTCACTCGGCGCAAAACGGAGAGCCATGAATACGACCACATCTTCCTTTGAAGAAGAACAGGATTTTTCATTTAATCTCAGAGGTGGAAGGGACCACCAAGGTCATCTAGTCCAACCCCCTACCAACGCAGGAACTTCAGCCATAGTATCCAATCAATACTTAGGTATCCAATCGACAAATAGGCATCCAGTGATGGAGAGCAGTGTTGTGTAGTGGTTAAAGTGTCAGATTAGGATCTGGGAAACCCAGATTCGAATCTTCACTTTGCCATGGAAGCTTGCTAAGTGACCCGGGGCCAGTCACATGCTCTCAACCTAACCTGCCAAAGCAGGCATTTTCTCCAGGTAAATTGATCCCTAAAGCCGGAGATCAGTTGTAATAGCGGGAGATCTCCTGCCACAACCGGAAGGTTAACAAATGAAAATGCAGCAACTATGAGCAAAGTTAAGTGTAAGTATAATACAGGTATACCACACACATTTATGAAACATCATCAAGTTTATCATAAGCACTAATAACTCAACTCAAAAACCATATATCATGATTACAGCTCCGAAACCAATGTAAATATGTAACTTCACTTTGCTCATAGTTGCTGCATTTTCGTTTGTTAATTCGTTTACAGCACGAGGGGTTTTCTTGTGCGTATTAACCAGCTGGAGGCTGGCAACCCTACAGATCTGAGACTGGCCCATTTCGTTCTCCTCCCAAAATGGCGCGCACGACCCCGGTCGACGTCGACGAGCCGTAACCGCTTCCAACGCAGGCCAGTTACCCGATCCTGGCGAGACACGTCCTCCTCCCCACATTTCACCTCTTTTCCTCCGGGAAACGCTTCGGTTCCCATTCTCGACTCTGCGTGCGTGCAAGTGTGCATGTGTGCGTCAGCTAAAGAAAGGGGCAGACAGCAGCGGGAGAAGATTAGCCCCCTTTCCGAGCACCTGGTTGTCTTTAAACTCCACCACAACATCAGTAAAAAAAAAAAAAAAAGTGACCGGCTGGCAAGAAATCAATTTGTTCTAGAGGTAAAAGATTAAAAAGCCGAGTGGAGCCCAATCGCTGGTGGGAAGAAGCGGCCTTTGTTTACTCTCCGATTTTCCCACCGTTGAGGTTGGCTTTCCGGCGGCTCGATTTCATCCACAGGATCTTCAGCTGTATTTACAAACAGAACCTGGGAGTTGGCCGGCTTCCACTTGGAGCAGACGCCCGGCCGGCCGCTCTCCTCCTGGCGTAAAGGATGGGAAACAGCTGAGCGGCTTTCCAATCACATGGAAAGGGGATCGTTTTGAAGGCTGGATTTTTAAAAAATATATATACATATTTCTTTAAACTATCCAGGCCCTTTTTTTTCCAAACCAAAGGCCCAAAGCAGCTTGTATCGAGCCTGAAACCCGCAAAATCTCAAGGGGGAGCAAATCAACTGGAAATAAAACCAAATAAAACACCAGTAAATATAGACCACGATGGGTAGCCATGTTAGTCTGACGCTAGCAAAAGAGCAAGAGACCAGTAGCGCCTTAAAGAATAGCAACATTTCTGGCAGGGTATGAGCTGAAGAAGGGAGCTGTGGCTCACCAACTCTCACACGCTGCCAGGAATTTTGTTCGTCTTTAAGGTGCTACGGGACTCTTGCTCTTTTCTGTTGCTAGGAAATATAGCAATTGATACAACCAAAATGAAGCCCAGATAAACTTAACCTAAAGCAGATCTAAATGAGAAGATCTCTGCCTGGCACTTGAATTCCTGGCACAACACATATTCCGAGCACTCACTCCGTTTCTTCATCATTATTTTATCTAGTAGTAACCTAGGTGCCATATGCGGACAACAAAAGCTATACAGTGGGGCCCCCACAAACAAGGTTGGGTCTCCGCCTACTTGCAAGACTCCCCAGGAGATAGAGAGAAGCCTGGAAGGGGAGAAGTTACAAATTCTTCCCGCATAGTGTTGCTAACACCATCATGGAGAATTCTTGGAGATTTAAGAGAAGGGAATGCAGCAGACATATGATGCCACTCTAGGACTTCCATTTCTCCTAGACTCTATGGTGTACCATAGGGTCCACCCTCCAAAGCTGTCATTTCTTCCAAGGTTTACGGTTGCCAGATTGGGTGACCTATAGATTTGGAGGTGGAGCCTGGGGAGGGTGGGGTTTGGTAAGGGGAGATATCTCAACAGGGTAGAATGCCATAGAGTGCCCCCAAAGCAGCTATTTTCTCTAGGGAAACCCATCTCTGTCGTCTGGAGGTCAATTGTAGCTCCCAGAGTTCTCCAGGGTCCATCTGTAGGTTGGCAACCCAAATCAGCATGCGTGAGAATCACTGATCTGCCACCATTGATCCAAATCAATGATCTGCCACCATGTTCATTCCTTGTAGATCTGCCGCTAATGGAAGGGAAATGTAACGGAGATCTTCTTAATATTAGATCTGAAATTAATGCAAGTACTTGAAGAGCTGTCATATAGAGGATGGTACCAAGTTGTTTTCCGATACCCCAGAAGGTCGGACCAGAACTAACGAGTTGAAATTAAATCACAAGAGTTTCCATCTAGACATCAGGAAGAAGTTTCTAACCATTAGAGCGGTTCCTCAGTGGAACAGGCTTCCTCGGGAGGTGGTGGGCTCTCCTTCCCTGGAGTTCTTTAAGAAGAGGCTAGATGGCCATCTGTCAGCAATGCTGATTCTATGACCTTAGGCAGATCATGAGAGGGAGGGTACCTTGGCCATCTTCTGGCCATGGAGTAGGGGTCACTGGGGGTGTGGGGGGGAGGTAATTGTGAATTTCCTGCATTGTGCAGGGGGTTGGACTAGATGACCCTGGTGGTCCCTTCGAACTCTATGATTCTATGTTTCTATGAATTTGGGGAAGTTAAAAAAAAACCCTGCTTCTCTCAGTCCAAATCAGGCTCTAAATGTAAAACTTAATTGCAGGTTTTCTTCCCCCCAGCATTATCAGCTGAACGGAGTGATTCGGAACTTATTAAAATTCATCCCTGAGATTTTAAGTCGCCCTCTAAAACAACTTCCAAATGTATAAAAGGTTCTAATTTTAAACGTGATTTAGGACCCAAATAGAAAAGGCATTGGGAGATTGGTGTCTTTGTAAGCTGAGCCCGTGGGCATGGAATTGGATAAGAGCTACAAGGGGAAAGAGAGGCCTGCTCCATCCCAGTTTCACTAATTGAAAATGACCTCCATTAAACCAAAAAGATGAGGGGGGGAGAGAATACCTTTTTTTTTTCCTTCGAAGGGTCAGCAATGGTGTGGTGGGCCCAGTTTGGATGAGGGAAACCATGCATAGGTGAAAGGGTTAACTTTTCCGCATGGCCCCAATGCAACTCAGGGCTCTGTGTGGACGTAATTCAGCTTTAAAAGACAGCCCGGAGGTCCATGAGTTGCTTTCTTTCTTAATTATCCATGAGTTACTAATTACTATGTGACGGACCCTCTCATAGGGTTGCCAACCTCCAGGTACTAGCTGGAGATCTCCTGCTATTACAACTGATCTCCAGCTGATAGAGGTCAGTTCCCCTGGAGAAAATAGCCACTTTGCCCATTGGACTCTATGGCATTGAAGTCCCTCCCAGCATGGTGTAGTGGCTAAGAGTGGTTTGGAGTCTAATCTGATGAACCGGGTTGGTTTCCCTACTCCACCACACGAAGCCAGCTGGGCTACCTTGGGCTAGTCACAGCTCTCTCAGCCCCACCTACCTCACAGGGTGTCTGTTGTGGGGAGGGGAAGGGAAGGTGATTGCAAGCTGGTTTGATTCTCCCTTAAGTGGTAGAGAAAGTTGGCATATAAAAACCAACTCTTCTTCTTCTTCTTCTCCCTCCCCAAACCCCACCCTCCTCAGGCTCTGCCCCAAAACCTCCCACCGATTGTGAAGAAGGACCTGGTAACTCTCATACTCCACTTCCTTCCTCCGACATGCTCCAACCCACGTTTCCACAACCAACGGCCTGCCTCTTCTTATGACAGCTCGCTTTCTCCGCAGCCAACCTCATGCTAGGGCTGGTGGACACATGCACTGGGTTCGGATCCCCACACTGCCAGGACGTTTGCTGGATGGGGTGGGGCCAGACTCGTTCTCTTGGCCTACCCTACCTCTCAGGGTTGATGTGAAGATGAAATGAGAAAGAGGGGGCCCAAGCTGTCCATCCTGAGTTGCTGGGAGGAAGGGTGGAAGAAAAATATGCTAGACCGACAAAAGATTATTTGGTTTGGAAGGCCTGTTCTTGTTGGAGGGGCTTTCCTGGTGGATTTCTCTCTGCGAAATCCATGTTCCGTTGAGCGTTTTAAAATACCGGATTGTCGCCCTCGACAAAAAGCAAACGTCGATCTTCCTTTCTCGGCTGCAGAGACGGCAATACGGCCCAGGCCTTTTTTAGTCCGCATTGTGGGATGGGTTTTCCAGGGAGGGGTGGAAGCTGGCACTAGCCCAGAGAGACCATTCCCATTTAAAAAAATGGGGGGGGGGGATCTTCTACACTTTGGGAAGCAAGAACCGGCCAGCAAAAGATGAGTCGAGGAGACGGCTCTGAAGATTTCTCTCCGTAAATCAAATGCATTTGCAATCTTTCCACTGAACACATTCAAATATGGCCCTGTCTTTTGCTGTGTGTCTGTGCAAGTGTGTTTCCGTCGCATTTCCCTGGACGGATTGCCCGGGAACCCGGGGGAATTGTTTAACAGTGATTCGCTGGGTCAGTGTATTAGAACAGACTCCAGTCTATCAGCCAGATGGTGACTTTAGAAAGGGGGGTAGGCGGCGGTGGAGGAAGAGAAACTCCTGACACGCCATTTCAAACGGATTTCACGCAAAAGCCTCCTGAGGGGAGCCGGTGGGGATCCGGCAATCAGATCTGTTGTGAATAAATATTACAAAATTGCCAATTAGAAGAAGGATGTTGAAAAGGTCTGACTGGTTTTGAAGTCCCTTTCGCCGGCGCCTCTTTCCAGGCCCGCGGGACGGATCCCTCGGCTGATCGTTGGCACGGCTGCCGGGACCCCCGCCATTCACCCCCCCTTGGCAAAAAAAAGAAGAAGCAGGAAAATCGACTGTATTTATTTATGATTCCTTTGTTTTGAACTCCTAGCCTGCCCCGTTGCAAGGTTCAGGGCGGCAAATGGCAGTTTTGAGTTGCTTCTATGGGTCAGTATGCCTTTGGGGTCCCGGAATACAAACAAACCCCATCAACTTAAGCAGGGGGGGGAGAGGAATGGGAGAACTAGAATTTTAATTCTTCAAAAAACCACCGACACATACAGAAACCAGTTCACTCCTCTGGACAGGGAGGGCAGGCGTTGCCAACGTTTTTAATCTGAAAAGACTTGTGCCAAACTTTAAAGGGGGGGGGGAAGAAACTCAGAGAGTACCAGAAGAAGAAGAAGGAGAAGGAGAAGAAGAAGAAGAAGAAGAAGAAGAAGAAGAAGAAGAAGAAGGAGGAGGAGGAGGAGGAGGAGGAGGAGGAGAAGGAGAAGAAGAAGGAGGAGGAGGAGGAGGAGGAGGAGGAGGAGGAGGAGAAGGAGAAGGAGAAGGAGAAGGAGAAGAAGAAGAAGAAGAAGAAGAAGAAGAAGAAGAAGAAGAAGAAGAAGAAGAGTTGGTTTTTATACCCAGCATTTTTCTACCTTTTAAGGAGTCTCAAACCGGCTTACGATCACCTTCCCCTCCCCACAACAGACACCCTGTGAGGTAGGTGGGGCTGTGAGAGTGTGACTAGCCCAAGGTCACCCAGCTGCCTTTGTGTGGAGGAGTGGGGAAACAAATCCAGTTCACCAGATTAGCCTCCGCCGGTCATGGGTAGGAGTGGGGAATCCAACCCGGTTCTCCAGATCAGACTCCACCGCTCCAAACCACCGCTCTTAACCAGTACACCACGCTGGCTTTAATAAATTAGGACCTTTTCCTGGGAGTAAGCCCCATGGATGGAGCTACAGCAGCATGGTATTTATTTATTAGATTTATAACCCCATCTTTCCCAGAGCGGCTAACAAAATCCATAATCAAAACATCATTGTTACATAAATTTCAGTTAACATCATGCAATTAAAAACCAATCAGATTTTTTACAATAAAACCAATAAAACCCATCGGATTAGCTGGTGCGCATTAATACACACTGGAGCCATAATGGGCCTGGGGACGACAACGACGCAATCTGGCCCCACCAGGGTCGATGGAATAACATGGACACATAGCCCGATCATGTCAAATCTCAGGAGTTAAGCAGGGTCGGTACTTGGAAGGGAGACCACCAAGGAAGACTCTGCAGAGGAAGGCAATGGCAAACCACCTTCCTCACAACGGGTCTGTCATGGAGAGAGGAAGGTAAGATGATCGTAAGCTGCTTTGAGACTCCTTAAAGGTAGAGAAAATCAGAATATAAAAACCAACTTTATGCTGGAGAGCCAGCGTGGTGCAGTGGTTAAGAGCGGTGGTTTGGAGCGGTGGACTCTAATCTGGAGAACCGGGTCCGATTCCCCGCTCCTCCACATAAAGCCAGCTTGGTGAATTTGGGCTAGTCACAGCTCTCTTAGAGCTCTCTCAGCCTCACACACCTCACAGGGTGTCTGTTGTGGGGAGATGGAAGGTGATTGTAAGCCGGTTTGATTCTCCCTTAAGTGGTAGAGAAAGTCGGCATATAAAAACCAACTCTTCTTCTTCTATCTTGGAACCATATTCATGTTCCCTTGAATTCCCCATATCTTGATGCCTTGAGTTCCGCAGGGAAAAGGAGGGGATATCAGTGAAATAAATAAATGTACCTTGCAGGGAGGGATGACTGCCCGCATGGGGTTCATAAGGTAGAGTTGCCAAGTCTCCACCCTTCAAAGGGTGGAGTCTTGGAGCCAAAGGGTGGAGCCTGGAAGATTGGGGAGGAGCCTAATAGCATATGAGGAGAGGACCACTGACAAATCAGGAAGTTTGGTGTGCGCAGCCACAAAATGGCTGCTGCAGGAGGCGGAGCTGGCCAAATCTGCACAGCCAATCAAATCTACAATGGCCGATGGGAAGCCTTTCTATAAACACTTTCTATAAAGGCTTGGCAGGTGCCAGGAAAGGTGATGGCAGGTGCCATGGTACCCATGGGCATCACAATGGGGGTCCCTGATCTTAACATTTGCATGACGTGTGAACACATGAAGCAACCTTCTGCTGAATCAGACCATCAAGGTCCACCAAAGTCAGTATTGTCTACTCAGACCGGCAGCGACTCTCCAGGGTTTCAGGCAGAGGTCTTTCCCATCACCTACTTGCCTCGTCCCTGTAACTGGAGATGCCGGGGATTGAACCTGGGACCCTTCTGCATGCCAAGCAGAGGTTCTACAAACTGAGCCCCAGCCCCTCCCCTAAGACCTAAGGTCACCTAGTGAATTTGTACCAATTTGAACCCGGAACCCCCCTAGATCACAGCTCATGCTTTTCACCATGCGATCACCTCGTCTGAAACAACAGCCTTTGGAGATTTCGGGTGCTATTAAAAAAATATCGCAAAGAACTGGAACCGGGTTAAAGCCCATGGGAATAAACCCTTCTCTTATTTGAAAGGCTTTGCTTCCGATTCACATTTCGTATTGACCCTGAACGAGGAATAAGCAAACTTTTTTTTTTTGGTCATTGACTATTCACTGGGATCTTCGCCCCCCCTCCCCACACACACCCCAACAGCCTAGTTTTTACTGCTCCTGGTAACAGATGCACGAGACTGTCCAATGTGTTTACATTGCGCTTTCATAAGCCCCTTGCTACTCGTAGACGAGTCAATGGCGGTTCCCAGAGAGACGGGTGCCAGAAGGCCCTATTTCTCTGTGCCGGAGAAATGACAGCCCTCCGGAGCATCTGGGGGACACCTGTGCTCCTTGTCCGGCCCCGCTTTAAATAACCGCAACTGTCAGTCCGAGCGCCTCCGCTCCGGGATGCTACGGGCACAATCCCCTGCCAAAAAATGGACCGTCGTAATCGAGATTGGCTCAGGTCAACCAGGTTCATGAGAACCTGTTGTTACAGCACTTCTCACCTTCTGCCCTTGTACAAATCTGTGGCGAGGCCACACTTGGAATACTGTGTACGGTTCTGGTTGCCACACCTCAAAAAGGATATTGCAGAACTTGAGAAGGTGCAGAAAAGAGCAACCAAAACGATCAGGGGGCGAGAGCAACTGTCCGATGGGGAGCGGTTAAAATGCTTAGGGCTGTTTAGCTTGGAAAGGTTAAGGGGAGACATGATAGGGGTCTATAAAATCACGTATGGTATGGAGTGGAGAGGGAGAAGCTTTTCTCCCTCTCTCATAATACCAGAACGTGGGGGTCATCTGCTGGAGGGTGAGAGATTCAAAACAGACAAAAGGAAGTATTCCTTCACACAACCCAGAGTTAAATGGTGGAACTCCCTGCCCCAGGATGTGGTGATGGCTGCCAACTTGGAAGGCTTGAAGAGGGGAGTGGACATGTTCATGGAGGAGAGGGGCATTCAAGGCTACTAGTCAAAATGGATACTAGTCATGATACCTATTATCTCCAGGATCAGAGCATGCTGAATATATTAGGTGCTGTGGAACACAGGCAGGACAATGCTGCTGCAGTTGTCTTGTTTGTGGGCATCCTAGAGGCCCCTGGTTGGCCACTGTGTGAACAGACTCCTGGACTTGATAGACCTTGGTCTGATCCAGCATGGCCTTTCTTACGTCCTGAGTTCAGGGCGACCTTTCTGAGCTGCTCTGCGCTCTCGTCGCTTGAACCCACTGGATTCGAGCACCACCATATCCCCTGGTTACAGCCCTGCTGGGATTTATTCTCAGTGCACTGGGCAAGCGGGCACGCACCCTCCCTGTACCAGCAGCCCCATGCACTGGGCAAGCGGGCACGCACCCTCCCTGTACCAGCAGCCCCAGAGGAACCTTTTTGAACAGAAAGAACGAATGAAAGAACGAACAAGCAAATGGATGAAAGCAGATGAATGAATGAAAGATGGGGGAGAGGAATGAAGCATCGTCATCTTTCTCATAAGTGTACTTTTAAAGAAACAGCCTGGCTCCTTGTTGAACTCCGGATATGCAAAATGTATTTTATTTATTTAAAACACTGATTCTACCTTATAGGAACCACAGCACACTTTCCTCCCACTTTCCAAAACATGCCTGTGTTATGTGCCGTCAACTCTGCATGGACTTATGGCAACCCATAAGCCAGCATGGTGTAGTGGTTAAGAGCGGCGGACTCTAATCTGGAGAACCGGGTTTGAGTCCCCACTCCTCCACATGAGCGGCGGACTCTAATCTGGAGAACCGGGTTGGTTTCCTCACTCCTACACATGAAGCCTGCTGGGTGACCTTGAGCCAGTCACAGTTCTCTCCAAACCCTCTCAGCCCCACCTACCTCACAAGGTGTCTGTTGTGGGGAGGGGAAGGGAAGATGACTGTAAGCCGCTTTGAGACTCCTGAAAGGTAGAGAAAAAGCGGGGTATTAAAACCAACTCTTCTTATGGCTGATCTTTGTCCTACTCTATCAAGGTGTCACCACAGCTGTATGGTTGGTTGATTTGAACTCCATCCCCCATCCCAGCCAGGAGGACGGGTCAACACTGAAACGACCCGATTATCCGAAGCTGCTCGCCCGACCCGAAATGCCCCCTTTGTGTCCCTCCCAGCGTTCAGCGAGCCCGGCTGTGATGCTAAAGCCCCGCCGTCAATCTTTCGCAGTGACCCTTCCCATCCAAGGTTTTCAGCGGCTTCTCAAATTCAAGAGCTCCCTCTGGTCTCCCAAGGTCTCGGAAAGGCCGTCCTCGCATCCAGCGCAGATCCCCGTTAAGCCGCACTTGAGAAGCTGGGCGGATCCGCTAATCCAGCGAACCATCTTCAATTGAAGGCTTCGGTAAATAAGGGTTCGGAGGATGTTAAATTGAGTTCCATGGTCATTACCTTCCACCGAGCCTCCGGAGATGGCGAGCATGAAAGATAATGATAAAAGGTCATTCATAACTTTAAACAACGAGACCGGTTCGGTATCCCCCAGCCAAATCAGCTACTCCTCAAAAGTATCGTCCTAACTCCGATCATCCTCGACGAGGGACAAGGGAGGCAGGCTGCCCATCGCCGCAGAGAAGCTTCTCTGGGCTGTTTCATTAACCCAAAGAACAAGCCGAAGGCATTGCAAAGTCGAGATCTGTTCTAGAAAGCTGGTGTCTGGTGCAAAACATTTCCCACCCACCCCGATTCCTTGGCTCCTCCAGGATCTCGCTAGATGAGCCAGAGATCATGGATCTCCCTGCCTCTTCCAAATAAATAAATATGTCAGCCACCTTGGTGGCCCTTGTGAGGGCAGAAAGGGGGGGATGTAAATGTTGTAAAGCCAGGGTGGTGTAGGGTTAAGAGTGGTGGTTTGGAGTGGTGGATTCTGATCTGGAGAAGCGGGTTTGATCCCCCACGCCTCCACATGAGCGGCGGAGGCTAATCTGGCGAATCGGGTTGGTTTCCCCGCTCCTACACATGAAGCCGGCTGGGTGACCTTGGGCTAGTCACACACTCTCAGCCCCACCTACCTCACAGGGTGTCTGTTGTAGGGAGGGGAAGGGAAGGTGATTGCAAGCTGGTTAGAGTCTCCCTTAAGTGGTAGAGAAAGTTGGCATATAAAAACCAACTCTTCTCCTCCTCCGCCTCCTCCTCCGCCTCCTCCTCCTCTTCTTCTTCTTCTTCTTCTTCTTCTTCTTCTTCTTCTTCTAAAACAAAAATAAATAGTCGGGCACTCTAACTGCTATGCCACACTCTCTCTAAAAAACCATTGAGGGTTCAGACGGGGGTATGACTTAGGCCCCAGAACGTTACAACTCCGCGGCTGCTTCTTCAACACGAGGCAACCAGCTCTGCCCTTTGACTTTGGGGACGTTCCCTTCCCGTCCTCCTCCTAATTAGGAATTTTTATTGGGTGATTGTTCGGGGAACATTAGCTGTTAGCGGGAATTGGGCCTGACAGAAACGTTCGCCCGTTTAGGAGCGGCGTCCGAAGATCGGGGCTTTGTACCAAATGGGAGGGGGCTTTCTTTACAACTCTGTTCCCTTAGCCGCATCAGATAAGAATAATTATCCTCCCCCGGGATATTAAACTGCCCCTCACCAGGACCGGCAGTGACAGACGCTTTATTGGCAGAGTCACTTGGGCCTGGAAATCAAGGATTAATTGTTCATGCGTCTTGATGTCTCCTGGAATAACAGCGGAAGGGGAGGGGAGGCATTGCTATGGAAATTCCCAGCTAATTTTTTTCACCATCACTACCCCCCTACCCCCTGTTGTGGCTACTACCATCATTCAAAGTTCACCCGCCCAGCCTCGAACCGGGGAGATGTGTTCAGATCATTTGAACAGCAACGAACTGGGAAGTTGGCGGGTCTGCCAAATCTCGGGATGCCGAGCGAGCTGAAGATTTGCTTAAGCCAGAACAAATTTTTTTCTGAAGGTTGCATCTATTTTTGGGACAAAGTACCCCTCTTTTGCACTTGAGGGAAATCAAATTAGGAACACAGGGGGAGCATATGCAAATGATCTTTATTTGCATAATTCTCCAACCTGAGTCAGACAGTGGAAGAAATGAAGGAAGGACATGTTGGGGGGGAAGGAAGATCACGAGTGCAGATTGCGGGGGGCAGGAGATCTCCACTTCCAGTTACCAAACAAAATGCAGCCAAGGCTTTAGAGCAGGGGCGGGGAGCCTTTTTTCCGCCAAGGGCCATTTGGATATTTATAACATCATTTGCGGGCCATTCAAAATTTTCAACTTAAAAATTAGCTGACCAAGCCCCAAGCAGGCAGCTGCTCCAGATGACCCCCCTTCTGTACGGGCAAGCAGGCAGGCATCCAACCGGATGCCTCGCCCACCTGGTGGCACAGGATGGTCTGTTGCACCAGCCGGGCGTAGCCGTCCAGCCACATGCCACAGTTGCTCCTGCTCCGCGTGGTCGGGGCCGGATTCTACAGCCGGCTACTGCTCCTCCGCCTGCAGGGATGAAATGAGGACACAGTGGCTAAGAAATCCCCCCCCCCCGCGCGCGCATTCTGACCCTGGCCCCTTTAACCCCTCCATTGTTCCCACTTCCGCCCCCAGCCCTCTTGTAGTACAGAGGGAATACATTTCTCCACGGCCCAGGTGGGAAAGGGTTAACACAGTTTCTTGGGCACTCCTAGCAGCTTCGTAGCTAACAACGCTTCTGCAAGGGGGAAAAGAGGTTCCTTTTCTCAGCAAAACAAACTCACATCCGCCTTGAACAGAGGCTATTCCTGTCTGCGGGAGGGGGCGGATCGCCAGTCTTAGATCCTTCTGAGCTAGAGATCTGCCAGGACCCACGAAGGGCCAGACCAAAGGATTTTGTGGGCCTTATGTGGCCCCCGGGCCTGACGTTCCCCACCCCTGCTTTAGAGCATTGGTACTGAAAACAGTGTGGTGTAGTGGTTAGAGTGGGTTTAGTTCATATCAAAGGCCAACCACCTAACAAAGGGCAAGTCCGTTCACATGGATTTGGGATGAAATGTTGCCTTCGGAAGTTCAGTTGGCCCTTCAGATGCTTGTTGGATATTGGGATGGGGAGACAGAGCAGGAGCCCAAGATGTGTATCTATGCTTTCTCACCGTACAGGTATTAGCATCATAATGCAATATAAGCTAGTGAATAAGAATGCATGTGGGTGGAGTAACTGGGTTGACAGCCTCCAAACACCCCATTTATTTTTTTTATCATAGGCTCCCAGGCGTATGAAGCATGGCCTGTTTCCTTGATTACATGTTGGTTGCTAGGCATGCAAATAGGTGTGAGGTGAGATTCCTGCAATGGCAGTGAAGGTCATACAGGTCCTTATCATTCACCATAAGTAGGGGGAGCAAAGTCAGGGCCCTGTGCAAGTCTTAGGGGGAAGGGGGCCTGGGAGGTGCTCTCTCCCGGTATAAGACGGCAGGTTCCTCAAAATCTGTGTATGGAACCTCTGCCACTCACACTAATCAAGTAAGAAGTGAGAAAGGAGCCCCAGAGGTGACAGAAAGACCGAACCACAGAGGTGTGGGGTCACTGTAATAGAAGATATTTTGTATACGCAGAGAATTGGGAAGCTCCTTCTGTATAAATTCCCAGTCGGTCTGCCCCGAAACAGGGATGCTATTTTTGTGAAGGGTGAAGCCATTTGTCCCATCCGAATAAGAGTGGGGAAAGTGATAGGAAAAGCTCTGCTTGCTGTTCCTGGGGGCGGGTGCCTTGCCATTGCCATGCATCTGGGATTGAAAAGGATTATTTGGTTGATCCAGCCGTTGCCATCAGCCCCTATGAATTTTTCCAACCTATGCCTGAAGACTTTCTCTCCTCCACTACTGCCTCTATCCCTCCAATTTGGATACCTGGGGTGGGGGCGGTTCACAGTTTTTCCCAAGGACTGACCTCGTGTATACAAAGGGGGAAGGCATTTATCCACCTTGCTCTCATGGATTCATGGGGGGGGGGGTGATTTCAAGGTCATCTTTTTCGCTAGAGATCCTCAATTGTTGAGATTCACCTAACTTCTACATTTTGAATGTAGAAATTATTGGATCCCTTGTTATTTAACTGTTGATTTTCACATTTTGGACTCACTGTTTTGATTTGTGCACCATCATTTATTTCTTAGGTTGTTGTGATTAGTTTTATATGGCTTGTTGTTGCATTGGTTCCTGTTTTGCTCTGTAGTTCAATATTACCAGTTAGACAGTTGGGTATAATCAGATAGCTCATTTCTTACTGTATTTGTTGGCATATAAGACCCCTTTATTTAGATTATGCATTTACTTGACCCCAAATAGTTTCCCAGTTAACCATTTGTATTTCTTTTTTGTTGTTGTTTAATAAATAATATTTTATTTTAAAAAAAGAATAAGAGCGGGAAACGTGGTCCCTCAAACGGCTTGTCTTTGTAACGTAATCCAGCTGCCTTCAAGTCAACCCACTAGCTACAGGACCCCTGATTGGTTGGACCGTGTAGCTAACAAGGGGAAGAATCAATTTTAAAACAAAATCCCTGACAGTGGCCTAGTGGGGTTGATGAAAAGAAACCAACGGGGATTTTTAAAAGTTTTTTTTTTTTTTAAGGAGAATTAGGGTGGTCTTTTGAAGAATACTTGTGGGAGGGGCGTGCGCAATCGCACCCAAAATGTAAGTACACAAAAATCTCGCACAGTCCTAATTGACAGCGATTACAAAATGCAGACACTTAGGGGAAACACATTCGTTTGAATGCACCACAGCAAAAGTGCAACAAGGATCTTGGGATGGTATGGCAAAATTAATTCATCGAGTGTCAGATCCTAATGATTATTTCGACCAAATGGAGGAGTTGAACGAGTAAAAGGTCAGGCTTGCTTCAAGAACATACAATATCCCCACACGCACGCCCCCTCCGACTTCCATTTATGCTAGAAGTGGATTTCCGAGCAGGCTGTCAGGCAGTTAGGGGTGCATGGCGCAGATCTGCCAGACGATGCGGCGGTGCGGATGCAATGGCATGTCACAAAAGGTTTGCGAGGGATTGATACGCGAGACCCGATAATTACGGGAGTGCCAGGCGAGTGTCATTTCACGGCTGGCCTGGCTCTTCGTGGCGCACGATGCTCATCAACGCAAACACGGTAATGATGATAGATAGAGGGAAACAGGAAAGGCTCAAGATAGATCTCGCAAGCGGGCTGCTGGAGTTCTCGGTTGATGGAGGGTGCGACACCCTCCGTTTACGATAACAGGAAGTGCTGGTTACTCGGAAAATGCAAACAGAGATTTCCCCAAGAACCTATTTAATTATCTTAGTCCGTTTTTATCCACCTTCCTCCAAGGAGCTCGGGGCGGCATACATGACCTTTGGACCGTTTTTATCCCCGCACCCACCCTGTTAGGTAGGTGTGGCTGAAGGAGAGAGTGACTGGCCCAAGAGCACCCCAGTGAGTTTCCTGATGAGCGGGGATTCGAACGTGGGTCTCCCAGGTGCCCCGTCCAACACTCTAACTGCTAAGCCAACCTGGGTCCCTAGGTTGAAAGGGAGGTAGGAGGGATCAAAAGCTATACACTGGGGCAGGTATCAAGATGGCGCACTGAAAGTCTGTTCAGACACATGTGTGTCCCCTGTATCACTTCCATACAGGAATCATATCAAGATGCCTTCCATCTTCATACCATTGATCCATCTAGTTCAGTATTCTCTTCTTCGGCAGTGGCTCGTCAGGGTCTCAGCTAGACAAAGATCTTGCGAGCTAGTGTAGTAGCTAGAGACTCAGACTAGAATCTAGGGGACCCCAGTTCGAATCCCTATCTTCCATGGAAACTTGACGAGTGACCTGGAGCCAGTCCCGCACTCTCAACCTAACCCACCTCACAGGACTGTTGTGAGGATAAAATGGAAGAGATGGAATTATTGTAATTTGCTGAGGGGAGGTGGGGTATAAATGAAGTAAATAAATATATAAACAAACACAGGTCAGTTTGAATAATTCAGCATTTACACTGTTTCCTGCCCCAGGCCATTACAACCTTTCAAGGTTAAAAACAGTATTCTGTACCAATTGACATTTCCAAGGAGTCTTCAAGGGCAGCACCACACGAAGCACCTTACAGCAATCTAGCAATCACCAGACTTTTGTGACTTCGAAAGTGTCCAATCACTGCACAGATAAGTATCCATGATGATTCATTCACAGATGTGAGTCATCCCTTAATGTAGCAGTGAGAAATCAACTTGTCCAAAGGTTGCGATGCATTGAATGTTGCATTTGGGCTGTGTGAATCAGCCGTTAGTCATCCTCACCAACCCCCAGTGCCGGACATCTCTCTCCTTTCTATTTTATATACAAGGAACAGAGCTGATACACACATTACATTTTGGGGGGTACACCTTTTTCGTCAAGTATAAGCTTCACAACAGAAAGCATGTCTCTGGCAAGTCTTTGGCACTGTGTAAATCATAGAGGTAGAGTCATCAGGGATCCAAGACTGGCTGCAGCTCTCTGTCGCCATGTGACAAAAGACTGGTGACTGCTAGATTACTGTAATGCTCTCCATGTGGGGCTGCCCTTGAAGACTGCTCAGAAATGTCTATTGGTACAGAATACTGTTTTTAACCTTGAAAGGTCGTAACTTCTCAAAGAGAGGTAGAATCATCAGGGATCCAAGACTGGCTGCAGCTCTCTGTCTCCATGTGATAATAGACTGGTGACTGCTAGATTACTGTAACGCGCTCCATGTGGGGCTGCCCTTGAAGACTACTCAGAAACGTCTATTGGTACAGAATACTGTTTTTAACCATGAAAGGTCGTAACTTCTCAGAGAGACAGTCCTAAGGATTCGAACTCTGATCTCCCAAACCTAAAACCGGCATTCCACTCCAGCAAGGAAGTGCAGGGTAATTAAACGGTGCTGATTTCTTTGCCAAAGGTGGTGAGCCCCTCACACACACATCAGGATATGCAGGAAATAAGGACTCTGTAACTTCAATTAACAAATCCCACTGTTAACCAAGCAGTGTCTGCCACCCACAATGGAAGAAGAGGGACCTAACTGTACCGGCATCGAAGGAGTATCTTTCAGATACTCGGGTGCCGGCAAAATCATGACCCTTTTGAGATACGTCTTCTTCTGCTTCCGTGAGCTTAGTCCATTCAAAAAACATTAACCTTTAATGAGCCATTAGACAGATAGTCCTTTGAAACTCGGGATGTTTGGCCCTGTGTAATGTGCTCACTGGTGGTTTGAGCAGATTCGGATCCAGTTCTGCGGTTACTGAACGGTAAGTAATCCAACTCATCAGATTGTCTCAAAGCCATATCAAAACATTACACGGGTCCAGATCATGGTTTGGAGCCATGGTTTGGCGCCACGTGTACGCTCTGTCGGGAGTGGAAGCCAGTTGGCTCCCTGACAGGTTATATTTGTTTGCAGCTGTTTGTTACATTTCCACTTCTACATTGATTTATGTATCTACATCGTTTATGCCCCACTTTTCTCCACAAAGGGGGCCCGGAGTAGCTTACCAAATTCTCTCCTTCTCCATTAGACGTACGTTCAAGACATCTTGGTGGCTTGTTTGAGACTAGCCAAACAATTTTCACAGCCAAACAAAAATTCCGATTATCGAATTTTTACCCAACCTATCTTTCAAGGATTGTAAGGCAGTATATACGGTGCTTCAGTCTTCCATTTTACCCTCACACCAACCCTGCGAGGTAGGCGAGGCTCAGTGATTTGCCCAAGGTCACACATGAAGGGTCATGGTTCTCCCTTCCCCCATTTTATCAAAACAACTCCCTTGTGAGGTAGGCTAGACAGAGAGAAACAGAGTCTAACTAGTCCAAGGTCCCCCAGCAAGAAACACAAACCCACCTATCCCGTGTATGAATGCCGGAAGCTCTGAATGCTCTACGCTTCCTCGAGGTTGCTTTATCTTCTTCATTTGTGAACCATTTTTCTTGCCAAAGGGGCTTACAACATTCTCCCTTTCCTCCATTTTATCCTCAGAACAACAACCCTGTGAGGTAGGCTAGGCTGCAAGTGTATGACTGGCCCAAGGTCATGGGGCAGAGAGTGAATGCGACCACTGTGAGACAATGTCGGCTCTTCCTGTCATTGTGAAGCAGGATCCACCAAGTGTTGGATTGTTCACCCGCTAATAGGGAGTGAGAATTCAAACTCGGGTCTCCCGGATCCTAGGCTGACAATCTAACCACTGCACCAAACTGGCTCCAAGAACGAGGGAGTCAGGGTCCCATGATGGAAGACGGTGATTAAAGGATGGATCTCAGGTCTGAAAAATTTGGACATCTTGCACTACCTTTAGGGTGAGCACCAAGCCATTACCGACCCACGGGGTGACGTCACATCAAGACGTTTACTAGGCCGACTTTGGTTATGGGGTGGTTTGCCATGGCCTTCCCCAGTCGTCTACTTTTAGAGCCCCATCAATTGAGAGAAAAGCCTGCTATTGATATTTTCAATATAATACCTTCCAATAAATAGAAATTTTTTAACCCCTGGCTTTCCTACGCACGCTGTTGCGACAGCCAGGAATAACCAACACACACACACCCCAGCAAAAATAAAAATTCTCCTTTTTGTAAGATGGGATACTGAACATTTAAGGAAGGAGGCAGCTAGTTAGCCCAAGCAGGATTTTTTTTAATGCAAAAAAAAAAAAAAAAGATTGAAGCCGATGGAGAGGAGGATGTCATTGTAATTGTCAGCGGAGAGAGCATCCCCGCGCGCCCATGTTCTTAGGAGATGAGTGTCACTTCGGGACTATTGTCTGTCCCCTCTCTGTTAAAGTCAAGATAAGGCTGGGATAAACCTCGCTGGGCCTTCTGCCCTGTGATATTATTTCATGCCACATCGCCTAATAGGTGTATTTTCACACTGCCTGCCGCCGCTGCGAGGTTCGGCGGCTCCTAGGCAGCCTGACAATCTCACTATATGGAGAATGAAATAGTGACGGCTAATTGATTTTACAGCAGTACCGAAGGACAGACAATGAAACTACCATCAATTTAATCCACTATTTAATGGTTCCAATTTAGCCTCTGTAAATGCTCACTAAACTAATTTCTCTGGGTTCAGCAATCTAAAAAGCTATCATATCTCTAATCTCCTTCAATATATTCATCTGGAAAAGGGAATTTAGCCAATTCCGATGTGCGGAGATGATCTGTTAGCACAGTGTAAATGTTTATAACACGGCAATCGAGTTCGTTTATAAGGATATGAAAAGTTTTATTGGGGAGGGCGCTGGAGTGGAACCGCGGGATAATAGGCAGTTACCCAGCAGTCTCCGGGAGCCAGGGAGTAGGGCAAGCATGCAGAAAAAAAATACTAGGATTTACTTTAATCCCAAATTGTAAGCTCAAATTCGGCCCAGTACATGATGCACCTGGGACTTCGCGGAGCAAAGGGTTCTCTTCCATCCCCCCAGTGACCTGAATTTTCCAACCAGACCACGAACAAAATAAGGGGTGTTTCCTCCCCCCTTTCTACTCCTTCCTCTTGCAAAAGGCTAAAATGAATTTTGTTCCAGCGTATTTCTATGCGTTCCTGGCCAAGCCGTAGAGTCTTGCACAGGCTTCAAGTCCGGTAGCACATTAGAAACCAACAAGATTTGGGGGGCACAAGCTTTTGAGAGCCGAAAGCATACACCCCCAAAATGCTGTTGGTCTCTTAAGCGCTACTGGACTCAAATCCATCTGTCCTACTACAAACCAAGACAACTACCTTCTGAAATGACATAGGCTTGAAATTATGGGTATTTTCTCACATTCAGCATGTTGTGGTGGGGTAGTGGTTAGGAGCAGCAGACTCTAATCTGGAGAACCAGGTTTGATTCCCCACTTCTCCACATGGAGCCAGCTGGGTGACCTTGGGCGAGTCACGGCTCTCTCTGAACTCTCTCAGCCCCACCTCCCCCACAAGGTGTCTGTTGTGGGGAGAGGAAGGGAAGGCAATTGTAAGTCGGTTTGATTTTCCTTAAAAGGTAGAGAAAGTCTGCATATAAAAGCCAACTCTTCTCTTTCTTCTTCTTCATCCCCCGACTTCTCCTGTTCTTCGCTACCTTCTGTTGTTCCCATCATGCTGGGTTGTGAATTTATACTGTATGCTCCCTGGGACAGAATTTTTCTCCCCCCTTCCCAGGTTATTCAGCAAAGCGCCTTTTACATTGATGGTACTTTTGCATTCATTATGGTTTAGCTGTGCTGAATTTTCACAGAGCTTGGTTTTCAGTTTGCAAGCCCCTCTTTGGAAGGGGCCGGAGTTTAATTCCTTTCTTTAGAGAAAGTATATGTCACCTCTCCAAAGATCTGCTTCAAGTGGCTCACAAAGTACACATGATACAATAAAGTCACTCTGAGTTCAGCCTTGGTCAAGACAGAGACCGGGGTAACAAATTCAATCAACCAATCAATCAATAATAAAATTAAAATTACAGAACGATGAATACTAAAACAAGCCAAGGACATTAAAAAAATCACAAAATAACATACAGCAACTCGAAATGATATTCATAAAACAATCAGAATAGAAGAAGATCATAAAAAATAGATTTAAAAGCCAGAACCTCTCAGTGAATAATCTGGGTAAAAGGAATTGTTTCGGCCCAACACCAAAAAGGGAGCCATGCAACCCCAAAGGAGGGCATTCCAAATGTGAGCCAAAGGGCCACTACTGAAAAGACCACGTTTCTGGTCATCTAGGGTTACCAACTCTGGGTTAGGAAATTCCTGGAGATTTGGGGGGGGGCAGAGCTTGGGGAACGGGGGCTCAGCAGGGCCATAATGTCATAGAGTCCACCCTCCAAAGCAGTTGTTTGCTCCAGGGGAACTGATCTCTGCTGCCTGGAGATCAGTTGTAATTCCAGGAGACCTCCAGGCCGCACCTGGAGGCTGGCAACCCTAGTCAGCCACTTCACCTCTGCAGGCAGAGACACAGAGAGCGAAAGGGGATTTTCCCCTCCTGCAATGGTACATTGCCTCCTTTTAGAAATATTGTGTTTCATACGCTCACGTAAATTTTTTTTAAAAAAAACTACAATTCCCATCATGCTCGAGGCTCTTTCTCAACAATAGAGCGCACCAAGAACTCTTTTCTAAAGGCTTGCAAAGCCGTTCTCTGCGTTCCTGATTCTGCGCCGCTGAATTAGCCATCTTCACAACTGGCAAGGGAAATCCAATGCAAAATCCCATTGACCAAATGGGGCCACGATGGAATCGAACAAGAGGCCTCACATGTACACATAAAGACGATGGCTTCTGCTGAGTCTGACGCTGAGTCTATCATGGTCAACAGTGTCTACTCTGACTGGCAGGGGCCCTTCAGGGTCTCAGGGAGAAATCGTTCATTCCCTGATCCTTTTATTAAACTTGAGATACCGTGGATTGATACCGTGGATGTTTTTGTGCAAAGCAGAGGTTCCATACCATGTCCAAACATTCGTCTAGCAAAGAAGAGGTGGTTTTTATACCCCACTTTTCTCTACCTTTAAGGAGTCTCAAAGCGGCTTACAATCACCTTCCCTTCCTCTCCCCACAACAGACACCTTGTGAGGTTAAGGTTGCCAACCTCCAGGTAATAGCAGAAGATCTCCTGCGATTGCAACTGATCTCCAGCCCATAGAGATCAGTTCACCTGGAGAAAATGGCGGCTTTGGCAATTGGACTCTATGGCATTGAAGTCCCTTCCAAGAGGCCCCTAGTTGGCCACTGTGTGAACAGACTGCTGGACTTGATGGACCTTGGTCTGATCCAGCAGGGCCTTTCTTATGTTCTCATGTCCGCACACAATGCTTTGGGGTCGAACCCGTCCACACATGCAGCTCCTCCCCTCGACAAGCGTGCAGTTGCCCAGTGCCTTCGAAAGCTGAATTAAAACGGGGAGTTAAGTGATCAGGCGATTAGAGAACAGGAAATATTAAAGGCCGCCCCCATTTTGACTCCTGCCTTCCAAAGGCAATTCTGCAAATGAGCATGTCCTTGATGAGCATTTTTTAATGAATATCTCCGAAGCTGCCCCCAAGCACACCAGCCGTGACTCGGGAGCCAGAGGCGGTGACATCCAGATTGCCTTTCTTCGGAGCTTTGTCAGTTCAGGTTTTAATGCCGGGGGCGGGGGGGGGGGCTGGGCCGGGCCGGGGAGGGACAGGGGGAAGAGCAGGGAATTGTCAAGAAATAATCTCCCTGCAATTTCCTTGGATAAAACTGTACAGTTCGGGGACCGAAACGTCCAGAAGGCCAATTAAACCCATTCTGAACGCATCCCTTCCTGACAGTGGAGTTCAGCTGTGTTGGAAGAGGAGTCATAAAGAGGAATTTGAGGCGCCTGGAGGAGGGCAGGAACTCCCTTAAGTACAGGATTAAGACATATGCTTAGGAAAATCTAAATGCCAAAACTATGTAATAGATATACGTTTATATAAGTGTTTTAATTAATTAAAAAGAAAAGCCAGTGTGGGGCAGGGGTTAGAGTGTCGGACTAGGATCCGGGAGACCCAGGTTTCCATCCCTGCTCTGCCACAGAAGATTGCTGGATGTCCACCGGCCAGCCAGGCTCACGTTCTCAGCCTAACCTTCCTCACAGGGTTGTTGTGAGGATAAAATGAAAGTGAGGAGAAAGATGCAAGCTTTGGCTCCCCATTAGAGAAAAAGTTGGGATACTAATGAAGTACAAGAGTTGGTTTTTGTACCCCACTTTTCTCTACCTTGAGGAGTCACCAAGCGGCTTACTGTTGCAATTCCTTCCTCTCCCCACGACAGGCAACTTGTGAGGTAGGTGGGGGTGAGGTAGTTTGGAGAGAACTGTGACTGGCCAAAGGTCACCCAGCAGGCTTCTTGTGGAAGAGCAGGGAATCGAACCTGGTTCTCCAGATTAGAGTTCTCCGCTCTTAACAGCTACACCACTAAATGAATGAATGAATGAATGAATGAATGGGCACTCATCCAAAGCCCTGGTTGAGGGTTCAGTTGGGGGCAACCCTGCAATTCCAGGGCTTTGTCCCCTTTTCAGTTCCTGCCCAGAGGTGAGCCAGCATGGGGAATGTCCACCAGTCAGTCAGCCGGTGATTTGGAGAGGTGAAGTCTGATCAGGAGAACCAGGTTTGATTCCCCACTCCTCCACATGAGCAGCAGAAGCTAATCTGTTGAACTGGATTTGTTTTCCCACTCCTACACACGAAGCCAGCTGGGGGACCTCGGACTAGTCACAGTTCTCTTAGAGCTCTCTCAGCCCCACCTACCTCACAAGGTGTCTGTTGTGGGGAGAGGAAATGAAGGAGATTGTAAGCCGGTTTGAGTCTCCCCTAAGAGGTAGAGAAAGTCAGCATATAAAAACCAACTCTTCTTCTACACTCCTGCAATCCTGCTTTAGTGGGACATTGGGATAGAAGTTTCCCCACTGTCAGAGCAACGTCTGCGCTCCCTGGGAACTCTCCAGGGTCCTGAAGTCCTGAAGCCACTGCTCTGCTCCCGGACATCTACCACTGGTATTCCTGATCCACACCCTTCGGGGCCACACAGACTCTCGTCCAGGCCAGAACAGGATAAAGAATGTCCCTGCCTATAGTCTTCTCCGATTAAGGCCTTTGAGGCAGTCTTAATCATCAACTCTCCCCATCCTAAGAAGTGCCTTTGCTAGAGTCCCTGGTGTTTCTAACTGCTCTATTAATTAGTTCTTGCCTGTAAGACACGATGCAAATTTTAAGAGCTTTAGATGGATATGACCAAGGTTACTCAGGGAAAAAAGAAAAGAAAAGCGGAAGGCAGATTTGTTATAGCACTGCCTGCCTGCTTTCTTTTTCTCTAGTAAATGACACCAGAAAAGAGGGTTTACGACAGCTGAGAACATATTTTTTCCTGCCCTCCCCCCCTCCAGTAAATTATATTTAACATTCCACAGAACTTTATTGCATTTTGTGTTTGGGTTTTATGAAAAAATCTGTATTTAACTTCAAGCCCTGGTAAACAGGTTTGCTTATGTTGTGATGTGATTCCTTATTTGAGTATTTCGATTTAATTTCACAGTTCATATACCTTAAAGTTTTGATTCCTCCGCCCCTCCCACCTCATTCCGAGAGAGACGGCACTGGCCAGGGGCCCCTCTCTCTGACTCTGTCTCTCTTGAGCTGTGTCTTGTTTCCCATTGGCTGCTAGAAAGGAAGAGAGAAAAGATGGATCCAACGGTGGTTTGGGCCCACTGGCAGAAGAGAGATTGATGTGATGCGGTAGCTAAAAAGGCAAATGCAATCTTGGGCTGCATCAACAGAAGTATAGTGTCCAGATCATGCGAAGTGATGGTATCGCTTTACTCTGCTCTGGTTAGACCTCACCTAGAGTACTGTGTTCAATTTTGGGCACCGCAATTTAAGAAAGATGTAGACAAGCTGGAACGTGGACAGAGGAGGGCAACAAAGATGGTGAGGGGTCTGGAGATCAAGTCCTATGAGGATAGGTTGAAGGAGCTGGGTATGTTTAGCCTGGAGAGGAGAAGACTGAGTGGTGATATGATAACCATCGTCAAGTACTTGAAGGGCTGTCATATAGAGAGGGGTGCCGAGTTGTTTTCTATTGCCCCAGAGGGTCGGACCAGAACCAACTGGTGGAAATTAAATCAAAAGAGTTTCTGTCTAGACAATAGGAACAATTTTCTAACAGTTACAGCAGTTCCTCAGTGGAACAGGCTTCCTCGGGAGTTGATGAGCTCTCCTTCCCTGGAGGTTTTTAAGCAGAGGCTAGATGGCCATCTGTCAGCAAGGCTAATTCTATGACCTTAGGAAGATCATGAGAGGGAACGCATCTTGGTCATCTTCTGGGCATGGAGTAGGGGTCACTGGGAGGGTGTGTGTGTGGGGAGGTAGCTGTGAATTTCCTGCATTGTGCAGGGGGTTGGACTACATGACCCTGGTGGTCCCTTCCAACTCTATGATTCTATGATACAAGACTGAGAAAACCTCACTGGGAAAATCGGCTATCAGGACAGGCGATACTCTCTGTTGCCCTCTGCAAAACTTCCAGGCCCACTCATTTGCCAGTTCAGGCCTTTTCACTGAACTCAAGGGGCTTCTAGATTACTGCAAAGGTACCCTACGAGGGGCTGCCCTTGAAGACTGTGCTGAAGCCGGCGCAAATGCCACCACTAGATCCCTGTCTGATGCAGCTCAGCAAAGTCATGTCATGACAATCTTGTGACAGCTAACCAATATTTTTCATTGCTTCCCTCTGTGGATCTTCCGTAGAAAAGTGGAATGCTTTCTATCCCAATTAGTCATTAACCTCTGCTTTGGGGGAAGAGATTTCCCCCATTTATTTATTTTTTTGTAAATAAATTAGCTGCACTGTTTTCTGGACATTTGCCATTTTTAGACTTTTTAACACAAGGTTGGGGCGTGGGGATATTCAGCAGTTTATACATCCCTTGAATAATAGATCTGTTTGGAGCAGGCTCTCTGGAGAAGCGGCATGGACACTTCCTAAACAAATACATTTCCCTTCCCTTCCCGCAGACCAGATGGGGCGTGGAGTTCTCCCACTGACCTCCAGCCTACGGAGGTGAGCTTAGGAAGATCATGAGAGGGAGGGCATCTTGGCCTTCTTCTGGGCATGGAGTAGGGGGTCACTGAGGGTGTGGGGGGAGGTAGTTGTGAATGTCCTGCATTGTGCAGGGGGTTGGACTAGATGACCTTGGTGGTCCCTTCCAACCCTATGATTCTATGAGATATTCAAGCCTACAGAGGAATCTGAAGCCGCTGAAACCAGGGAGGAAATAGCATCTTTGGAGGGCAGACTCTATGGTATGCCATCGATTCGAGGTGAAATCCCTCCCCGAATCCCCCCCTCCACAGCCACTGCCCCCAAACCTCCAGGAATTTCCCAGTCTGGAGTTAGCATCCTCACTCCAGGCTGCCTTTACTTCTATTTCCTCGCCTCTTCTCTGCCCTTTCTTCAGGGGCCTGTGAGCTGATCCTGACCACATCTTTCCATGCCAACGCTCGAGCCGACACTCAGATCGCGTTCCTCTGATTATCCAAATACTCCGGGCAAATTACTATTCACTTACGGAATGACCTCCACGGCTCTCAAGGCAAATGGACTTCCTCTTCTGAGATCTCCCCTCCGCCCCCCAAACAAATGGATTTCTTACTCGATTACGAAACCCTTCTCTCCTTCGGGCGCTCCTAGGCGACATACGAAAAGGCAGAAAAGATCTCAATCCATCTGATAAAAACAGGAACTTAAAAAAAACCAGTATTATTAGAGATCTTATCCCTGAATTAGATCGATGCAGGTGTACAGTACGCCCGCGTTCAAGAGCTTGATCTTCTCCTAGGCGGAGGTGGAGAAAGAAATCGAGCATCAGTCGAAGGCAGTCGGAAGGGCTGGGCTCTCTCCTGCTCACGTTGGCGTAAAATTTCCGTTGACACCCATGCCGCTTATTTATTGATTGATTTTTATATGCACGGCGTCATGGCAACTGGGACATTATGTAAATGACGTGTGGCATAACATTTACATTCAAACTTCTGTCACTTGACTGCCGCGCACCAAGATCCCCCCTGCACATTACCCTGTGGGGGGGGGGGGAGGAAACCGAATTAAAGAATCAAAAGTCCATTCCGTTAAAGTCCGTGCTTACAAACAGTTACCTGGCCAGTGCTTGTCAGTCAAGGTGTGAACCTCTTCCTGAGCCCGTTCTCTTTCCTAGCAGAAGAATAGTTGGTTTTTATACCCCGATATTCTCTACCTTTCATAGAATCATAGAGTTGGAAGGGACCACCAGGGTCATCTAGTCCAACCCCCTGCACAATGCAGGAATTTCACAACTACCTCCCCCCCCCACACCCCCAGTGTCCCCTAAAGAGTCCCTTTAGGGACTCTTTACATTCAGCCCCAAAAGCATGATAAATCATTTTCTAAATTGAGTCTATTGGGTGTTAAGGTATTCAGAAGATGTATGAAATATGCCTCCTTTTGCCTCAATATTTTTTCTTTGTCCCGTTTCTCAAATCTTTTCCCAGCCAGGTGCCAAATAACAAAGTAGCAAAGATCATTCTCATTATGCCAAAATTGCACAAAATGATCCACAACTGGAGCACTGGTAATACGAGCGCGAATCCTGGAGCGATGCTCCAGGATCCTTCGTGGGACCATTGTTGACTATGTACACTTACCTTTATAGGGATTATTGAACACTTACCTTTTGAAGGATTGTGTAACTTTGGGACCTCATATGTTGGTCTTGGACTGCTTGTTGGTGATGCACATATCTATGTTGTGTATGTCATATTTGTTTTTATAAGTTGTTTTGTGTTGTGTCATTGTGTAGCATTATATAAATTTTTGCACTTTGGTTATATCTTTTCTCATCTGTGCTGATTTCCAAACCTCAGGTACTAGCATAGAGGTGCCTTTTTCCTACAAACTTCCAGGTGGTGGCTGGAGATCTCCTGCTATTACAACTGATCTCCAGCCGATAAAGTTCAGATCACTCGGAGAAAATGGATTCTTTGGCCATTGGACTCTATGGCATTGAAGTCCCTCCCTTCCCCAAACCCCACCCTCCTCGGGCTCCACCCCAAAAACCTCCCACCAGTGGCGAAGAGGGACCTGGCAACTCTACCGATCTCATCAGATCCCAGTGGGGGCACTGCCCTATAGGGCTACTGGTAGCCAAGAACAAACGAACCCACTTAGTATTGAATGGGCCGCTGACCTTGGCTTACTTAAGGGCCATGATGGACTTCCCAGTCCATGCTTGGGATGTACGTCTGGTGCGTCTTCAATGACCCCAGAGCCCAGGAGATGTGGAATGGTAGAAGAATGGGCTAGGAAAGGAGAGAAGGAAGAGGAAATGGGCCTGAGGAACAAAAATTCCAGAGGAAGGAGCCTGAGAGGAACAAAATACTAGGAGAGAGTGTCAGGAGTCATGCTGTCCAGACAGGCTCTTGACATGAGTTAGGCCCATTTCTGTTCAAGTGCATCTTTTGGTTTTGTTTCTCTGAGCTGTTCAAGCTGTCCCCGCTCCTTTCCTCCCCCCCCCCCTGCTCTGACCTTGAGTCTCAAGCAGGCAACTTCAGTATTATGGCTTGCTCACTCCCTACTTCCTACCAGGCACCGTTATCTCCTAATTCCCAGGCCTGCTTGGTTTTGCACCTGGGATTGCTTTGTGCTTAAAGTTATGCTTTGGAGTTTGGTTTGTCATTAGCAGCTTTGAACCTGAGGATTGCTCATGTTGTACCTGCGGCTCCTGAATAAACGTTCACCTGCTTTAGACCTTCCTGTCTGAGCGAGTGACTTTTGGGGATTGCCGAAGTTGGCTGGAGAACCTCACAGAGAGGGGGTGCTGGAAAGTGCCTTCAGGTCACACCAGTAGGGTGTCCAAAGCAAGAGAGATGAGTTGCCATTGCCTACCACCACATAGTGCATACTGCTTAGCTTCCAAGGTCTGATGAGATTGGGCAAGCCTGGGCCATCCAGGTCAAGGCAAGAGACGTTTAGAGGCAGTTTGCCATTGCCTGCCTCTATGTAGCAAATCTAGTCTTGCTTGGATGGTCTCCCATTCGAGTACTAACCAGGGCTGGCCCTAAGGTTGCCAACGTCCAGGTGGTCAGAATTCAAAGGTAAAGCACAAGACAAAACAGGCCCAAAATCAGGCTAATGAAAACGCAGTATTGCTGTTTGGAACAATATATTGGGAGGCAAAACCTCACAAAGGACAACTGCAGTTGAAAAGACCAAACGGTCTATAAGAACATATAAGAACATTAGGATTGTTCTGTAAGCTGTGATTTGGGGGTGTTGCTGGTTCTACCTCTCGTCTCAGTTGTAAGCTCAGTGGGGGACTCTCTCAGCCCCTTTACCAATTTAAGAAAGCCAGCGTGGCGTAGTGGTTAAGCACGGTGGACTCTAATGTGGAGAACCAGGTTCGATTCCCCACTCCTTCACATGAAGCCTGCTGGGTGACCTTGGGCCAGTCACAGTTCTCTCTGAACTCTCTCAGCCCCGCCTACCTCACAAGGCGCCTGTTGTGGGGAGAGGACGGGAAGGAGATTGTCAGCCACTTTGAGACTTCTTAAAGGTAGAGACAAGCGCGGTATAAATACCAACTCTTCTTCTTCTTCAAAATGTGCGGGAAGTCATATCGGCCTACTGCACAGGACTGTTGTAAATGCGACTAGGCTAATCTTTTTGGGATATTTGATGGTCTATGACTACAAATAAAGTATGGTGTTTGTTTGACTGGGCTAATCCTAGCAAAGGGCTTCGAATGCCGAACGGGGGACGCTATCGCTGTGTGTGAAAGCCAGCCCAAAGACCGGTTGTGGTTTCGTTGTTAGAGGCTTGTCGGAAATTGGGTCTCCGAAACCAGTTTGCCTGGGTACATCTTGGGGCGCTGCAAAATAACGGTTCTTATTGGACGCCCAAACGGCGAGGCCAGATTTCCCAGGAGCCCCCGTGCTGTCTGCGGGGTTTTTTCTCTCCCCCTGGTTTGGCACTGACGGACATCCTCGCTTTCCAAGTGGCATCCGGTTAACGAAACACAATAGGATCCCGTTAAGATGCCAATCTCCCTTCTTCCTCCTTTTATTGGCCTGCCAAGCTTGAGAAAGGCCCAGGTGCCGGCTTTCGAAACCGCTTTCATTTACCGTGCCGCCGATCCGTTGCTTCCTTTAATTCCACCCTCCCCTCCTTCCCTAAGGGAGCCGATTTCCAAAACAGCCAATTACAACGCTTTGATATGCATAATAATAAATTCATCAACATTGAAACCGACACCTCGGCGGATTAGCACGTTTCCGCGTGTTTGTGTGCGTGTGTTTTTTTTTATTAAAAAAAAACCCTTTTTATTTCCTTAAACAAACAGAGCTCTTTTAATTCCCTTCTCCGCCCTCCCTTTAGAGTTGATAACAATTTGCCGTCATTCAAGGTCCTCCTGAGCCGATTGTTGGAAATTCAGGACGTGATGGAGGGAGAAAAGGAAGAAGAGGGCGGGTGATTGGGACCGAAGAGGAACACGCTCTGTCTTTCCCCCACCACCACCTCTCTCCCCTCCTAAGCACAGATCAATTACAACGTAGACAAGACAAAGTCACATACGATTTGCAATGTCACTTTCACGCTGGCGGTAACCGTTTAAGAAAGTGCCGCGTCGGTTTCTCTCTTTTTTTTCCTACCATTTGATAAGAAATCAGCTGTGTTTGCGTCGGCGGGGAAGAAATAAAAAATGAAAAGAGCCGCCGATCAGGCGACGTGACAGCTCGGGAAAGATTGCGACGGGATGGTGACTGTTTTCTTTCTTGTCTGTCATTGGGCCCGCAAGTATTTATTTCAAAGGTCCGGGGCCTGTTTTGCGGTCTCTTTGGTTGTGTGCGTTATGTCTACACACTTCCGAACGAGGATGTCTGGAAATAAGCTGTCAATCTTGATTTAGTGTAGCCCAAGTAGGCGACGCGAAGGGTTTTTAGGCTCAATTGCCAGTTAACAACAGACCAAAAAAAGGACGCCGTTTGCTGTTGTAACGGACAGGGAAATTATTGGAGAATTTGGCACGCACACACACACACACAAAAAAAAACCCCAAACCATCTTGCATTCATTCAGGGACTTTATTTATTTATTTACCTTTTATACCTGGCCTTTCTCCCCAAAGAGGATCTCAAGTGGCCTATGCCGTTCTCCTCTTCTCTATTTTGTAGTCACAAAGACCCTGCAAGGTAGGTTTGTCTGAGGCTGTGGGTGGAAGTAAATTTTCTTCAGGGATGAGCCACAACAAATTTACCTTATGGAGAACACACATATACACACACTTTTTGATAGTTAGGGGTGCTGGGAAGGACAGGAATGTCTACCCATTCAGAGGGGGGGGGGAGAAAATATTGCTCTCTCTCGGATTTGACTTTGTGACGCGGCTCATGCTAGTTGGCTGTCTGTGCAAAAACGTGACGTCATCATGTTAGCTGTGTGGTCCCTGATCGGTTGGGATTATCCGCAGAAGAAGCCAAGTTGTCCTTTAAAATGGCACCAACGCTGTAGATCCGGGAAAGGAATAGCAGCAAATAAATGGTATGGAAAATATTCCCAAGGCTGGGGATTATGAAACTTTTCCCACCACTTTCCCTGAAAAAAAAATTGTGGGAGAAGTGAGAGAAACCCAAATATTACCCTTATACATATACTTTGATGTACTATACTTTATTGACGTGGCATGTGTCGTTGGTTAAGAGTTGGTTTCCCCACTCCTCCACATGAGCGACGGACTCTAATCTGCTGAACCGGGTTGGTTTCCCTACTCCTACACATGAAGTCTGCTGGGTGACCTTGGGCTGGTCACAGTTCTCTCTAAACTCTCTCGACCCCACCTCCCTCACAAGGTGTCTGTTGTGCGGAGAGGAAAAGAAGGCAATTGTAAGCCGGGTTGAGTCTCCTTAAAAACTACTACTACTACTACTACTACTATTACTACTACTTCTTCTTCTTGTTCTTCTTCTTCTTCGTTTTGGGCAAAAAAAATAATCCAAATGGCACCCTATTCCTCAATATATAACATAGGGAACAACCCACCAGGGAATTCATTCTGATTAGTCACATTGGTTGCCATCCCTAATCTAATGTTGGTTGTTTAGCTAACCAATTGGACTAAAATGTCTATGGGGTGTTATGCTGTCCAAGTATATATTCATGTTGTTGAGGCATATATTTTGGCAAATGTCTGTGTGTTCATTCTGATTGGAAAACCGAGGGTCCCGATTGAGCACGTTGATATGCACGCATGAGATGAATGCGCACCCCATCGCAAGAATGATTGAACATGCTCTGCTTACAGTTTGTGTGCGTACAGTGAACGCAATTTGAACACGTGTGTTGCGAACATTCACGAAGAGCTCTTACCAGTTCGGAAATCAAGCGACGTACGTTTACACGACTCGGCCCTAGTAAGCCCCAGCTCCTTCAACGTGGGCTAGAAATGAAATATTCACTTCGTGAAACTAAATTGGTAAACACCGTCTCATGGCGATCAGCCTCACGCTGCTTTTATCGCATCAAAAAGTAATCCAAGAGACTCGTCTCTGGAATAATAGCATTTCTGGAGCCTTCGCTGCTCTTTCCCATACGTCACCTGAGTAATTCTTCCAACACCTGTGAAAAGTGGGTCAGAATTATTAACCCCACTTCATTCGGCTGATTATAGGAACTGGCCTGTAGGTTTTTTTACGGCAGGGAGGGACACGGGTTTTTCTGGCTAATTTATTTCCCAACCCTTCCGTGGATGATGTCAGGGTTAACGTGGTAACCATAGCGAAGGTGTGAAGGGAGCTTTGCGTTCTGTGCGGCTCCCAAGGAAAGTTAGCTAGCTTCCAGCCCAAGAGGGATCATCTGAACGTTTAACAGGACCAAATTAACCCCCGTGGACAGCCCAACTGCTTGTTTACAAAGCCGAGATGGAAATTTATGGTGTCACTAAAATGAACCTCTCGCCTGGTGTCCATTGGAGAGGAGAGATATAACGATATTTCCCATCGAAAGGAAGTGGGAAAGCTCTTAACCAATCGATGCCTTTATTTAGTCAATAAACCCACAAAACAAGCCCTCCGGGGGATAAAACACAGAGAAAATTCACTGCTTGCAAACAGATAGACATGACACTCGCCTTAAATATGTGGTGCGATGGTGGGGGAGGAGATGCTTGAGAGGTGGAGAACCACAAACGTTGGGAGAGGGATCGGGGTCCAGAAGAAACCATGGAAGTTCTGAGGAAGCCAAGAGGACACGGTGGCATCTCTGATTCCTTTTTTAATTATTTTTTTGCCGTCAAGTTGTGGCCAACTTATGGCGACCCCTCGTGAGGTTTTCAAAGCATGAGCCATTCAGAGGCGGTTCGTCAATGCCTGCCTCTGAGTAGCAACCCTGGGCTTCCTTGGTGGTCTCCCATCCAAGTACTAACCAGGATGGACCCTGCTTAGTTTCTGATATCTGATGATGTTAGTCTGGGCCATCCAAGTCAGGGCAGGGACAAACAGAGGTGGTTGACAATTGCTTGCCTCTGTGTAGCAACCCTTGGTGGATTCCCATCCAAGTACTAACCAGGGCTGACCCTCCTTAGCTTCTGAGATCTGACAAGATGGGGCTAGCCTGAGCCATCCTGGTCAGGCAAGAGACCAACAGAGGTGGCTTGCCATCGCTTGCCTCTGTGTAGCAACCCTGGACTTCCTTGGTGGACTCCCATCCAAGTACTAACCAGGGCTGACCCTGCTTAGAGGGACTCCTGTTTTATTGTTCTGCTTTGGACTAACAGAGCTATCCCTACACAATTATTAGACGTAGGATTATTATACCCCTTTCGGTGGGAAAAAAAGTCTCCACAAATGTGCTAAAAAAAGAGCATAACAATTCAGGGTGCACTTTAGTTTTCCAGCCAGTTCTCAAGCGACAGACTTATCTGTGCAAACATGCTGAAGATGAATGCAACACACTTGTCTGAATGTTCTAGTCATATAGTATGTTCTAGCCATACCTGTCAGGGTAAGATCCATTTTGCTGCAGGTCTCCCTGACATGCCCTGACCTGGATAGAGTAGGCTAGCCTGATCTTGTCAGATCTTGGAAACTAAGCTGGGTCGGCCCCGGTTGGTACTTGGAACGGAGACCACCAAGGAAGTCTAGGGTTGCTATGAGGAGGCAGGCAACGGCAATTCACCTCTGTTCATCTCTTCATCTCCTGGATGGCCCAGGCTAGCCTGATCTCATCAGATCTTGGAAACTAAAGAGATTCAGCCCTGATTAGGACTTGGATGGTAGACCACCAAGGAAGTATAAGATTGCTATGCAGAGGCAGGCAATGGCAATCTACCTCTGTTCATCTCTTGCCCTCACTTGGATGGCCCAGGCTAGCCTGATCTTGTCAGATCTCAGAAGCTAAGCAGGTTTGGCACTGGTTGGTACTTGGATGGGAGACCACCAAGGAAGTTCAGGGTTGCTACATAGAGGCAGGCAATGGCAGACCACCTCCGAACTTCTCTTGCCTTGAAAGCCCAATCAGGTCGCCATAAGTCGGCTGCTGGTGGCACATTCTGCCACCACTCCCTGACATGGTGCATACCAGCCCCCCTTTTCATGGGTCACCAGCCCCGAACCTCCATGACGTCAGCGCCTGAAAATGGTGCCTTGGGCTGAGCAATCTTTGCCTTCCTCCTGCTCCTTCCCCCTTGCGCTCATTCAAATGTATATCCCTAAAATTGTGGCTTATGATGACTCCGTCAGGCTCTTCCCCGGGATAAATCCGCTGCTTCCTAAGATTACTCTGAGCGGGAAATCCAGTCGCCCAAAAGTGAAACAAACCACTTCTTAAAAAAAAAAAATCTGTTGGGATGCCAGATGAGAGATTTAAAGCAAGTCGCCGTTAATCGCTTGCAACGGCTGAACAGCGAGCCGCCCCAAGCTTCAGTGGGCCTTGCCAGAACCGGACGCTAAGCCCCTTGAAAGACTTAATAGGCTCGAGGAAGTGCCGGCGACGTTCTCATGGCTGCCCCCAGCCCAACTAGATCTGTTTCCTTCTTCCCGAGCAAACTCTATTAAGCCCCCCCCAAGACTCCCCCCTCCCTAAACTATACCACAAAAGCCAAGAGGGAGGGTGGTTTCTGTGATATTGCAGAGCTCTCTGCCCCAGGATGTGGAACTGTGGAACTCCCTGCCCCAGGATGGGGTGATGGCTGCCGACGTGGAAGGCACTTCCCCTGTAGTGTCGCTATGGCTACACCCCGATACGTTGATATCTACAGGATTTAAAACAACGTCAGAAGAACCGCACCAAAGGATCGCTATTTCACTATACAGCGACAGCGAACTGTCCCGGTGACGAAATAAGCGGCTACATTCAAAGAGTTTGAACCACCGCATGATTGGGAAAGTAATGCATTGCATATAAAACTCATCTCATATAAAACTCTCCTGAACTGTATACACAACAGGAGAACCTGGCGTTGTCTGTAATTGATAAATTTGGACCAATGTGTTTAATTTATCATTGATATTGCTTTGTTTATATCACTTGCTTATAGCACTTTTATGACTATTAATTGTCTAATTATTTAGCTTGGCTATACTGCTGTTCTTAGTTTTGCTAACCACCAGGTACTAGCTGGAGAGCGCCTGCTATTACATCTGATCTCCAGCTGATAGAGAGCCGTTCACCTGGAGAAAATGGTTCTTCCCTCCAAGGAAGTCCAGGGTCGTATGCAGAGTCAGGCAATGGCGATCTACCTGTGTTTGTCTCTTGCCTTGACCTCGATTAGCCAGGCTAGCTGGATCTCATCGGCTCTCGGAAACTAAGCAGGATCTGCCCTGCTTAGTACTTGGATGGGTGACCCCCTCCCCAAGGAAGTCTAGCGGTCATACGCAGAGACAGGCAATGGAAAACCACTCTATACACAGAGACAGGCAAGAGCAAACCACCTCTGTTCGTCTCTTGCCCTGACCTGGATGGGCCAGGCTAGCTTGATCTCATCAGCTCTCGGAAGCTAAGTAGAGTCAGCCCTGGTTAGTACTTGCATGGGAGACCACCAAGGAAGCCCGAGGTTGCTTCACAGAGGCAGGCAATATGAACATATGAACATATGAAGCTGCCCTATAGTGAATCAGACCCTTGGTCCACCAAAGTCAGTATTGTCTACTCAGACCGGCAGCAGCTCTCCAGGGTCTCTGGCAGAGGTCTTTCACATTACCTACTTGCCTAGTCCCTTTAACTGGAGATGCCGGGGATTGAACCTGGGACCTTCTGCATGCCAAGCAGATGCTCTACCACTGAGCCACAGCCCCTCCCCAATGGCAAATCACCTCTGTTAATCTCTGCCCTGACCTGGATGGCATGTACTTCGGGATCTGTCCATGGAGCTGACCCGTGATGTAATTTCAGGGGCCCATTGCCTGTGGCCTCCTGACCTCGGCTTGGAGTAGGCGTGTAGGGGGGAGGTAGTTGTGAATTTCCTGCATTGTTCAGGAACATAAGAAAAGCCATGCTGGATCAGACCAAGGTCCATCAAGTCCACCAGTCTGTTCACACGGTGGCCAACCAGGTGACTCTAGAAACAACACAACTGCAGCAGCACCATCCTGCCTGTGTTTCACAGCACCTAATATAACAGACATGGCTCCTCTGATCCTGGAGAGAATAGGCATGCATCATGATTAGTATCCATTTTTACTAGTAGCCATGAATACTCCTCTCCTCCATGAGCATGTCCGCCCCCCTCTTCAAGCCTTCCAAGTTGGCAGCCATCGCCACCTCCTGGGGCAGGGAGTCCCACAATTTAACTCTGGGTTGTGCGAAGAAAGACTTCCTTTTGTCTGTTTTGAAGCTCTCGCCCTCCAGCTTCAGCAGATGACCCCCGCGTTCTGGTATTATGAGAGAGGGAGAAAAGCTTCTCCCTGTCCACTCCATACCATACGTGATTTTATAGACCCCTATCATGTCTCCCCTTAACCACTTCCTTTCCAAGCTAAACAGCCCTAAGCATTTTAACTGCTCCTCATAGGGCAATTGCTCTCTCCCCCTGATCCTTTTAGTTGCTCTTTTCTGCACCTTCTCAAGCTCTGCAATATCCTTCCTTAGGTGTGGCGACCAGAACTGTACCCAGTATTCCAAGTGTGGTCTCACCACAGATTTGATTTGACTTCTGGAGTTTAAAATAGCAGCGATTTTATTTTTTTTAAACGTGCGCATGTTGAAGATCGTAAGTTTCAGAAGCACCTGGCGAGAGCGCAGCCTAGGAGAGCCGCAGGTAACCGAATCTGCCATCTGCTTCCGAAGCATTTGTTTAGGGGGGATTCCAGGGCCCGAGACGGTTTTCCGCTTCCTCCGGCTTTAGGCCGGCAGAAAGGAAAAGGCGAATCCGGCCCCCGCAACGTCAGCTTGGAACATATGCCAAAGCAGATGCTAACGGGCCGCGCTAGAACCTGGCTCGGAGGACGGCAGCAGGGTTCGGTCGGGTTCTCGGGAGCCCAAAAGTGCCGGCGCAGGGATTAACGGGCTGTTTCAAGCCGCCGCGTTGCAAACCGCCGAGAGGATAACGCGAACGGCATGCCATAAATAAACAGCACCGATTTAGGAAAGAGCGGATCGCGCCAGATATGCTTCCCAGCTTCCTGAACCCCCAGTTGCGATTAGAAAATTAGACCATGGGGAAGATTCTTGGTTTCGGTTGCAAAAATACTAAAACCGCAATAATAGTGCTTCAGGGTTCAGACAGAACAGCCAATTGCCTCCCATTCATGATCTTGTGATGGTTACAACGGCCCTGCAAGGATGGCCAGTGCTCTAGTCAACGTGCTGCAGGTTTATTTTGTCGTATTTGCTTCATTTAATACTCCGCCTTTCTCCCCAACTGGAGAAAGTGGCTTACAACAGTCTCCTCTCTTACATTTTATTCTCACCGCAGCGACCCTGTGAGGTGGGCTAGGCTGAAAGGGTGTGACCGGCCCTAGGTCACCTGGCAAGCTTCTGTGGCAGAGTGGGGATTTGGTCTCCCAGATCCGAATCTAACCACCACCCCATGCTGGCTGGCAATCAAGAGCTGAGACTCAGAGAGTTTGCAGTAGAGTCAAAATTTGGGACCATACTTGGGACCAGAAGTGTTTCGGATTTCAGATCTTGCTGGAAGAGGGGAGAAGCAACTAAGCATACCAGCTCCTTGGGCAAATAATGTGAATAAAATGGGACAGAGAGTTATGCTGTTTTTGCAGGGGTAAAGGGTGGGAGAAGCCAGGGCCTTTTCCGTGGTGGCCCCCTCGCTTCGGGATTACTTACCAAGGGAGAATGACCGTGCAATCCTAAGCAGAGTTCTAAGTCTACCGCAGTTAATTAACTTATTTGCTTCATTTATAGCCCACTTTTCTTGCCAATGGGGACCCAAAGTGGCTTACAGCATTCTCCCCTTCCTTCATTTTATCCTCACAACAACCCTGTGAGGTAGGTTAGGCTGAGAGCGTGTGGCTGGCCAAAGGTCACCCAGCGAGCTTTCAAGGCATGGTGGAGATTCGAACCTGGGTCTCCCAGAGCCTAGTCCAACACTCTAACCACTACACCACGCTGTCAATGGTCACAGAAGGATGGGTGTAACTCTGCTGATTGCAGTATTTGGTGGCCAGAGAGCCAGCATGGTGTAGTTGTTAAGAGCGGTGGTTTGGAGCAGTGGACTCTAATCTAGAGAACCGGGTTTGATTCCCCACTCCTCCACATGAGTGGCGGACTCTTATCTGGTGAACTGGATTTGTTTCCCCACTCCTATAAATGAAGCCAGCTGGGTGATCCTGGGCTAGTCACAGCTCTCTTAGAGCTCTCCCAGCCCCACCTACATCACAGGGTGTCTGTTGTGGGGAGGGGGAGGGAAGGTGATTGTAAGCCGGTTTGATTCTTCCTTAAGTAGTAGAGAAAGTCGGCATATAAAAACCAACTCTTCTTCTTCTTCACCTTTCAAAAAGCATTGGTTGTGGCTTTTGTTAATACTCTTAAGATTTCTGGGTTTTTTTACATTGACATATTGGGCGCGCCTGTCTTTTTAAAAGTTGTCAGAATCTGAGCGCTCCATTTCGAAGTCGGATCGACTGACTCATAAACTTTTATAACCAACTAACTAAATAATACCTGATAGAACACCCTTTTTTTTTTAACTGGTCAGTAAATCACTGCCTCGTCGGCAGCCCTGGGTGTAATGCCCTGGTAATTAGGAGGCAGAATTAATTGGCGCTATTATTATTTATTGATAAGGGCCTTTGCAAAACAGCTTCTTGGGAAATTACTGTTCAACGAACATTGCTAACAAATGCTCTCCGTGAGGGTGGGAGGAAAGGTGGAGGATTGCTAATAGCCCAGATCATTTGGACGGGGAACGTTTTACATGTTTCGCCATATAATTATGAGCCGCTATTATGATCACAGTAGAAGGGAAACCTTCGTAGGATATAGGCCTATTTCCTGAAAACCCACATGTGCCTTCCCATGCCTTGAGAGTCGTGGCTCAGACATAGATCACCTGCTTTTCGTGCAGACTGTTCCCCGGAATTCCCAGTTTCCATTGTTTTTTTTAAGTGAAGTCTGCAGCCCTTTTCATTGAGCAGATATAAGAGGAAAGGTCAGCAAGCTCTAAGTGAGTTGTAAAAACAGCACCAAGGAGAAATCCAAGAACCTCATCCACAAGCACACGACACAAAATTATAATATGGTTTCGTTGGAAACGATAATGATTATCATTTCCAGGCCAAGAAATGACCCACAACCCCACGCATTTCAGCCCTGCTTTGCCCTGATGTCAGAGACGGCTTATCCAATTCGGTTATTGCCGGGATGATGTAAAAGATCCTTCCTTCTATTCCCAAACCAGGCCCAGATTGGAGTCAATTGCATGTTATTAGGATGCAGAGAAGGAAGGCAGCATGGTATAGCGCAATCTCGTCAGATCTCGGAAGCTAAGCAGGGTCGGTAGTTGGATGGGAGACCACCAAGGAAGGCTCTGCCAAGGAAGGCGATGGCAAACCACCCCTGCTTCTCCCTCGCCCTTGTAATGCCTGAAATCATTATATGTTATTGAAAATGTATTCTTTCACTGCAGAAATGTATTCATTCACTAAAAATGTATTGGAAGCGTATTCTCTGATTTGAAATATATTCTTTGTAATCAATAAAGTATAATCTGCACTTATGAATATGCCATACTCAGTGTATAAGCGTTGGCATCTATGATTAAAGTCACACCAAGCACATATATATGTTAAAGGCCTTGAGTATAAGAGGCCCAGCTTTGCTCATTAGAAGCTAATTAGAGAATCCATAGAAGCCCCGAGTACGTTTTCATAAGCTGGCTCCCCACTCATAAGGGCCAGCTAGGAAAACTCCCTTAGTTAGCCTTGGCAGCTGCCAGGGTCCAAGATAAGAAGAACTGCAGTAATTTAGGATCAAATAGAGAAGCACCTGACCATGAGGGTCTTCACTGCTCATTAGTGAGAATGAAATCACCACTTCTATGTAACGCCTCCGAATCTCTAATAGGGTATTCAAATCCTTAAATATCTATTATTGGTTGACGCCATGTATTACGCCTTTGTACCTCCCATTACCAAAGATTACATCAGTGCTTGCTCTCCTTTGATGTTTGTGTGAATTGTCCTGCGCATTTGGGGCAATTTTCACCCGGTGGGTATATTGGGCCTAATAAACAAACTGCTTTGAACTATCAACCTCCTACTGTGTTATTGTCATTGGGAATTGATACAATAATACAGGCATATCACCTTGAAAGCCTCTTCCTGGGGTCACTGTGGCCTTTTATGCATGGCTGTTTCCCTCGCGGTCACCCCTCCAATGACCGTCGATCTTTGTGTGGATTATGCATGCCGTTTCTGACCGTCAGAGGTCGCCTCGCTCTCCCCCTGCGTTTCTCCGCGCTTTGCCCGCGTTTTCAGGGATCTGTTTTATCTCGAGTTTGAAAATGCAGGCAAAACCCGGGGAAAGGCAAGGGGAGAGCGAGGCAACCTCTGACGGTCAGAAAACGGCACCCATAATCAACACAAAGACCCGAAGTCATCAGAGGGGTGACCACGAGGGAAACGGGCATGCATAAAAGGCCCATAAGTCAGTTGCGACTTGGCGGCGCTTATGGATGCATTAGGATGCATGGGGCAAAACTATGCCCAAGTGGGTTTGACTTACTTTGGGTTTCTAAAACTGTCGTCCCTGGCCGGATCCACGGAATTGGGCCAAGGCAGAAGCTGTTCGGCCGGTGCAGGGCTCGGCTGAATCTGTTTTGCCCAGAGTGGGAGCCGTTGTGGATTGTGGGCAGAGTTCGATCGTTCGTGGGAAGAACCTGGAGAAATCCGGCGGGTCTCGGCTTTTCGGACCTCAGCGCAGGTTACCTGACCGAAAACAACAATGCAGGTTAGACAAGTGAAAACACTGATCAACAGCTTCACAATCAGAAACAAGCATTCTGGAATGAGTAGGGTTGTCAGCTCCAGGTTGGGAGATTTTGGGGGCGGAGCCTGAGGAGGGCGGAGTTTGGGGAGGGGAGGGACTTCGACGCCATAGAGTCCAATTGCCAAAAGTGGCCATTTCCCCCAGGTGAACTGGTCTCTATCGGCTGGAGATCAGTTGTCATAGCAGGACATCTCCGGCCACCTCCTGGAGGCTGGCAACCCTAGTTCATGGACGTCTTGTCACTCACTCTGGAGGGAGAAGTCATTTCAGTTCTCACTTTAGCTTGGAAACCATGGATGCAGAACATCTGGATCCAAACTCTGATACGCTTGAAGAAATCTCGACAAATTTGGTTTAAAGAAGCTGGCTCAGCTCCCCAAGCTAGAGTTGCCAACTCTGGGTTAGCAAGTTCCTGGAGATTTGAAGGTGGAGCCTGGGGAGGGTGGAGTTTGAAAAGGGGAGGAACCTCAGCGGAGCATAATCCAATAGAGTCCACCCTCCAAAGCCGCCATTTCCTCCGGGGGAACTGATCTCTGTTGCCTGGAGAATGGTTATAATTCCAGGAGATCTCCAGGCCGCACCTGGAGGTTGGCAAACCTACCCCATGCCAAGAAAGGTCTGTTTTCATCAGATATGGCTAGTGACGTGGATAGGGTTGCCAGTAATTGCATAGGACGTATTTTTGTAAGTATATATTTATTAATGAGAGTGTTGGAATTGTTATTTATTGCAGTCTTGATATAGAATAATAATTTTTAAAGATATGTATAATTATCAAAAAGCTTTATTTGTTGTATCATATAGGAAGAACTGAAGAAGAATTGGCCTTTGTGCCTTGAAACGATCGTTTTCTCCTTCAACCAACCAGCTGCTGCAAAAGAAAAGAAATACATCTTATAGGACATTATATACCTTATAGGGGACATTTTAAACTATTGCAATACTTACCTCTTATAGGAATTGCTGAAATATTTCACTGTTTAAAAATTCTATGTGCAAAAGAAATAAATACATGTTTTTGTTGGTAATATGAGATGTTGGTGGGTATATTACCACATACTGAAAATATATAGCCACAAATTTGTTGGCATTATTTACAGCTATTCCTATACTGAATTTCTCATCTTAGGATAAGTGTATAGAGGTGTCTGATTTGTTTTCCAGCCTCCAGGTAGTGGCTGGAGATCTCCCGCTATTACAACTGATATCCAGGCGGCAAGAGATCAGTTCCCTTGGAGAAAATGGCTGCCTTGGCCATTGGACTCTATGGCATTGAAGTCCCTCCCCTCTCCAAACCCTGCCCTCCTCAGGCCCCACCCCCAAAATCTCCAGGTATTCCCTAACCCAGAGCTGGCATACCTAGACTGGACCCTACTTTGGCCAGACAGTTCAAACTCCATTTTTGCAACATGAAGAGATGCCCTGAGCTTGCTGGCCTTCATATGAGTCCCCAGCAGCTGGCTACCATTTGGGTGACGCTAGAAACGTCTAGAAAAAGATAATTTGCCAACCTTGTTCTGTGCCAACTTTGGCAGTGGTGACTCAAGGCATTTAGCTCCCCCCCACCCCAACCCTTGTCTTGAATTCTGCCTCCCTTCCAGCAGTCAGAGGAACTAATGTTCCTTATACCAAGTCAGACCATTTGTCCGTCAAGGTCAACCATGTCTACTCTGATAAGAAGAAGAAGGAGGAGGAAGAGGAGGAGGAGGAGGAGAAGAAGAAGAGGAAGAGGAGGTGAAGAAGAAGAAGAGGAGGAAGAAGAAGAGTTGGTTTTTATATGCCGACTTTCTCTGCCACTTAAGGGAGAATCCAACCGGCTTACAATCGCCTGCCCTCCCCCTCCCCACAGCAGACACCCTGTGAGGTAGGTGGGGCTGAGAGAGAGTGACTTGCCCAAGGTCACCCAGCTGGTTTCGCGTGTAGGAGTGGGGAAACAAATCCAGTTCAACAGATTAGCCTCCGCCGCTCATGGGGAGGAGTGGGGAATCAAACCCGGTTCTCCAGATCAGACTCCACCGCTCCAAACCACCGTTCTTAACCACGACACCACGCTGGCTCTCTCCCATTAGCAGAGCTTCTCCATCTCTCCACCAAAGCCAAGGGCCAATCCTGGCTTTGCTCCACCTGATCGTTGCCGGAGGACCGAGAAACAGCTGACTACAGAAGAGGACGATGGTTGGCTGGTGACATTCCCAGCCGTCATGAGGCAGCCCTTTTCTGACGGGCCCCATCCCTCCGTGGCAGCAAATTTGTGGTGGTACCCATTCTCAAAATTCTCAAGGAGCCCGCAGGCGACAAGATTGGGGATCCTAGACTTACAGTGCAATCTCAAGGAGAGTTACTCCAGTCTAAGCCCATTCATTTCGATGGGTTTAGACTGGAGTAACTCTGCATAGGACTGCACTGTAAGTGTCTAGTGGGAAAAGGGAGCCGAAACCCACTGAGAGAGAAGACACAGGGACTTATTGCCTCAGTCTTCTAGGGCGGGTGGCATTTGACCAACTTTACTCACCAAAAGGAAGGGTTCCAGGCTGAGAAATATGTCTGAGAAGTGTTTAGAGCTTGGAATCCATGGATCCCCCCGAAAATCTGGATCTTCTGCTGTCTCTCGCCAAAGCTGGATCTCAACAAGCACCGAGCAATCGCCTTCCTTAGAACACTTTTACTCACGATAAGCAAGAACACATGGAAGTTAGTGGCAGCATGGGAAAGGGGGTGCGCGCGCATGGCTTCCCACGCCAGTTCAAAATTGCTCCGGCAAGCGCACCAGATGCGAAATCAGGACTCTAATCGCTTTACCAGATCCCCGACACACGCTCGCCATTCCGCCGGCTCATCAAGCCCTCGCCGGGCCATGGCGGCACCACCACCCCACCTCCACGCCAGACAGCTGTCAATCCCACACCCGTGCCAAACAGCCTGGCACATTGGCCCCTGGGAGCCGGCCAGGCCTCCCGCCGATCGCCCCGTCTGGAAACACACGCATGCGTGGAAGGACACAAATACAATAAAAAAACCCTATTCCAGTTGCCAGACGAACCTTGAGGTCACCTCATCCTGCCCCAGGCATTGTCAATTTTTGTTATCAGCATGCGGCCGTCGCTGCCGTCTCCCTTTTCGGTTTCTCGACCTGGACGCGGGTCTCCTTCTTGTTCCTTTCTCTCTCGGTTGCTGTTCAGGATTCTCGCATGGTTCCAGAAGCGTTCCTTCCCGATTTTGGGGGGCCGAGTCGGACGTCGACGGATTGCCGTGTGGACTCAGACGTGGGCGGTGTGCACGGAAGAGGCCATCGGGAGACATTCGGCTCCCGCGATAACGCCGACGGGAAAGGATTATGGGGCTGTTTAAGCCCGTCGGCGCCTCCCCGGGTGCTGACCCATTCGTGCGCCGTATTAGAATTGTAGAAGTAATAAATGAACAGTGGAGGGGGGTTTGTAATGATGATTAGGGACTGAAATTGGCTCAGATTTACTGTGTCACTCAGGAACGGAGGGGAGACGGGCAGGGTGGGGGGGGAAGCATTCGGTGCGGCCTAATGGATCCATCAACTCGCTTTGGCTGCTCAGTGGGCCGAATAGGGTCACCAGGCTTTCCGCTAGCAGCACAAAGCACTTCAATTTTGTTAGGAAATGTATCAATTTAACTGACTTGAGCAGCACACTGAAAAACCTAATGAATCTGGACTCAATTTTCCGCCACAGTGCTTCCGCGAACTGTCGGAAACAATGTCTGCGGCCGGGGGTTGAAGGCGGCCTCCGATAGGCTGCCGCGGCCTCCCCGTCCTCCGCCGGGGGTGCGCCGAGCAGAGAGGAGGGCTTCGCCTCCCCGCCATCCGGTGACAGCTCCGGACCCGGCGCTTGCCACTCTCCTAACAATGATGTCATTAAAGGTAAATTGGCCTCTATTTCAGCAGGATGATAGTGCTAATTGAGTGGGAAAATATAATATAGGGAGCTGTTGTCTGCCGTTAAGGGGAGGAGGGGGACAGATTAAATGGCCTACAATGGTGGGTGACGGGCACGGCAGATGTTGCGTTCGGCTGATAACTGCATTGACGTATCTCTCGCTTGTCAAGGCCGGGGTTTTTTCTTTCTTTCGGAGAGACGTGCGGCGAAAGGCGGCAGATGGCCTTCCGGAGCGGGGAATGAAGTGCTTAACCAGCCGGGCGACTGAAGGCAGCTAGTTTGTAAACAGGCAAAGTCGGAGGGGTCGTATCGATCCTCCTCGCAGGCCCGAGCGAGGCGGCGGCGGCGGGGGTCCACTTGCGCCGACTAGTCGGCCTCGGTTTTCAAAGGCGGAGGGGGAACACACACACGCGTTCCCCTTTATTAGCCCAGAGGAAAATGATCGGCCCACAGAGTCTCCAAAAATCGAAGACAGGGCTAACTGAGGCCTACTTTTCGTTCATCGGTGTGAGGCCCACGTGGCCTTAAAAGGCCAAAATCTAAGACAGGGCTAACTGAGGCCTACTTTTCGTTCATTTGTGTGAGGCCCGCATGGCCTTAATGGACCAAAATCTAAGACAGGGCTAACTGAGGCCTACTTTTCATTCATCGGTGTGAGGCACGCATGGCCTTAACGGGCCAAAATCTAAGACAGGGTTAACTGAGGCCTACTTTTCGTTCATTGGTGTGAGGCCCGCATGGCCTTAAAAGGCCAAAATCTAAGACAGGGTTAATTGAGGCCTACTTTTCGTTCATTTGTGTGAGGCCTGCATGGCCTTAACGGGCCAAAATCTAAGACAGGGTTAACTGAGGCCTATTTTCGTTCATTTGTGTGAGGCCCGCATGGCCTTAAAAGGCCAAAATCTAAGACAGGGTTAACTGAGGCCTACTTTTCGTTCATTTGTGTGAGGCCTGCATGGCCTTAACAGGCCAAAATCTAACACAGGGCTAACTGAGGCCTACTTTCCGTTCATTTGTGTGAGGCCTTCATGGCCTTAAAAGGCCAAAATCTAACACAGGGCTAACCAAGGTCTACTTTCCGTTCGCTCGTGTGAGGCCTGCATGGCCTTAAGACACCAAAATCTGAGACAGAACTAACCGAGGCCTACTTTCCATTCGCTCATGAGAAGCCCACATGGCCTTAAACAACAAAATCTGAGTCAGGGCTAACTGAGGCCTACTTTCTATTCACTCGTGTAAAGGCCTGCATGGCCTGAAGACACCAAAATCTAAGCCAGGGCTAACTGAGGCCTACTTCCCGTTCGCTCATGTGAGGCCTGCCCCGCCTAAAGACACTCTTTTACACAAATATCTTTATTTTTATCAGCACTCCCATATGATTTTAGAGAATGTAGACAAAGGAATCATGCCTCAGTCTGAAACAGAACCAAAATTAGGGTTGCCAGGCACAGACACGGACGCTGAAGGAGTCGAACTTGGACGCTCAAAGGCAGAGCTTGGCATGGCTTGGTGATTCTGGGGGAAAGAAGAGAAAGGGCCTTCAAGATTCTCTAAGCACATTTCTCCGTAGAGGATTCTGTCTTTATTTCCCACATGTCTTCAGTTTATAGATTTATTTTATTATGCCTCTATTGGCTTGCCAGGCCCTGTAGCTCCACCGTCGGGAGCTTTCTGGGGCTGTTGCTGCGGCGCGAGCACGCACCCCGTGTGATGCAGACACTCTAGCGATCTTGGCTGAAACTCTATGGTTTCCATAGGGTTTACCCAAAAGTGAAGCGTGCGCATGTGTGCACGATCGTGTGCGCCGGCCATCAGCTGGCCAGCAGGCAGCCCGGTGGATTGGAGGGATTTTACCTGCCACCACTGGGCACTTAGCAAAAAGAAGCAACTGAAACTAACTAGTCAAACTGCACGAAGAAATAGTAACTGGCTCATGCAATAAATGCAAAAAGGTGATATAATTATACACAAGTGCAAAAACATGCAAGGTTACAATATAACAACAGATGATACACTTATATACATATGATAGCTGAAAGCTACCAGAAAGAAGTCAATATCGATTCATAGAAACCTTATAAGGTAATTACAAAGATTTTTGTTGTTTTATAATGTCTTTTCTTTTTTGCAGGTGAGGATATTGAAGCTCAGATGGAACTGGACCGGAATGGAGCTGGAGCGTTCTCCGGATGAAAATAACGCTTTCGCTGTTGCAAAACAGCTTCTTCAGCCAAAAGCCTCAAAAATATACTTGTCTTCATAAAGCAATAAATTTACTCAGCTTTTTTGTCTCGTTCTTCTCTGCGCCCAATAGGCTGCTTGAATAGAATTACCTGCCACCACTGGGCACTTGGCAACCCTACTCTATTGATGAACTACTATTCACTCACTCCAACAGAAACAGAAAAAAGAACATGGCGGAAGAACATGCAGGGAAAGGTGGTTCGGTTTAAACCGTAAGACCGGACAAAATTTAGGGATGGGCACCATGGAAAAGAAACTGCCTCATCATTGCTGACTCCTTGCCCTGAGATTCCTTCCTCTGTCATCATGGCAAACAAACATTGGGCACGAACACAGCTTCTTGTCATCCCCACCCACCTCCTTCATGGTTTGATCACGCTCCGGATCACTGTGACATCCAAACGCAGGAGCCTCGGCAAACTGGAGATTGTTTACTCCCCGCAAATTAGGATTCTCCAACTCAGTTCAATCCCAGTTTGGAATCCCAACTGGGGAGAGGAGCCACCTCCAGCTGGCCGAGAGGCCTGCATTCAGACATTGCGGTAAACCGGAACATGAACAAACCAAGGCATTTTGAATCAAGTTCCATGCACAAGTGGTAGGCGGAGCGAGGGGCATACATTAACACAACCAACAAGCTGTGTTCGTGCCCAAATGCAATTCGTCTGTTTGTCACGATATCCTGAATCTTACAGAACGAAACTAGGAGTCAGACCCGGACACCTGGTTATTCTGTGTGTATCCAGCTTGCGGTACAATGAAGCAGATCCAGACATCTAAACAGCCAAATTTGCCCCTTCGCAAATAAACATTCCTTATCTGAATAATCTGAATATTATTGGTGTGGGGGGTCGGCTCGAGATTAAGAAATCTGCACGCCACGCCATTCTCTCTTCTGCTTCTTTAAGATGATTGAGGTAATTTTAACCTCTGGGTTGCTTTTGTTTTGGGGGTTTTCTAATTTTTTTTTTTTTTTTACATTTTCTTACTCTTTGCATTTGATAGTGGAAACCATCTTGTAGGCACTTTTCTGTCGCGAGGTCGGCATAAACCTTTCAAGCGAGGGAATAAGTGAATGCGATTTACATAAGATGCAGCATTTTAAGTGTAATAATTTTTCACGATCGCCCAATGAAGATCCCGTCGACCTTTCAATGAGGTTCTAACTTTGTAATGCACCTGTTCTCATATATCTCATGCCTTTGGATTTTTTTCCCCTCGTCATTTGATAGTCTTCTCACCCAGTACTCACCTCCCTTTCTTCTGTTTCCCTGTAATTTCTCTTCATCCTCTGCTGGCCTTCTATCCTGCATTCACAGTGATTCTGTGCCTTCCTATCTGCCTCTGCTCTTTTTCTGCAGTAATTCAGAGGGTTTTAATCAACTGTAATTCTTGCTCTGCCTTCCCGGCAACGCAAACGCCCTCATTTTGACTGCTCTTATTACAAAACATAATTCTGAAGCTCCCTATAAGTCATCCTGCAGACGCCTCAGAAACAAACCTAATTGAATTTCATTCTAGCATTGCTGATTTGTAAAAATGTGGCCGCAACGTTTGGTTCACTGCAGGAATTCCATAACTGCAAAATCATTGAAGAACATATGAGTTGTTTTAATGGATTGGGCCAAGGTCCATCTAGGAGACGTTCTCATGCCCACAATGGTCAGGTTTGATACCTTTAGGAAACTCACACCAAGTTAATGATCTCCTCTTTTCATCTGTACCCATCAACATTCAGTCAAAGGTATACTGCCTCTGATCATGGAGGTGCCCTTTTGCTACCATGGGTAGTAGCAATTGATTGACCTACCCTTTATGCATTTGCCTATTTTTAAAGCAATCTGAGCTAGTGGCTGTCACCATATCTTGTGGCAATAAGTTCCATAGAGCTATTATGGTCTGTGGGTCTCCCATATCCCAAACTGAAACATAGAATCCTAGAGTTGGAAGGGACCACCAGGGTCATCTAGTCCAACCCCCTGCACAATGGAAGAAATTCACAATTACCTACCCCCCACATCCCAGTGACCCCTACTCCATGCCCAGAAGATGGCCAAAAAAATCCTCCAGGATACCTGGCCAATCTGGCCTGGAGGAAAATTGCTTCCTGACCCCAAAGGGGTGATCGGCATTATCCTGGGCATGGTTAGGTTCCATGAGACTGTTCTTGAACTCTTCACTGGGTTGTCTTGTCAAAGTGACATTCTCTTCATTACTCTCCCAGCCAATGGAATACGGTAGGGCCGTGGATCAGACGTAGAGCACCTGCTTTGCGTGCAGAAGGTCCCGGGTTCAATCCCTGGGCTCTCCAGTTAAAAGAGGAAGTGAGGTGAAAGATCCTGAGTTCCTGGAGAGGTGCTACCAGTCACTCAGGCAGTAGGCAGAACTGATTTTGGTAGACCGATGGTTCAACTCGCTATAAGGCAGCTTTATGTATTCATACTCATGATATGCAGCAATTTTCCAAAAAGAGAGTGTTGATTTCTTGCAAAAATAAAATATGCTTCCTTGTTAGCATTGCTCAGGGTTTTTCTCATTCTCAACTGTTGCCCAATCAGATTGAAAATCTAGCACCATGATTTCCAGTCATTCTGTGATCCCTGGTTGACTGGGATAATTCAAGTGAATAAAAAAAAAAAGAATGTCATTTTCTTTTTCTCATATTATTCACATAAATTGTCCCAGACAGTGATGGTGCTACATCATCAATCGGATTGAAATATCTGATCAAGCCTGGGGGCAAGCACTGAACAGGATTGTGAGAACGTGAAACTTCACACTGTGAAGCATTTCCCCCCGGTTTTCTACCAAAAAAGGTATTTTGGATCCCAAAATCAAAACTCAAGGAGATCCAGAAGATGTCTGATAAAGTATGGCCATCGCCTGGGGAGCCATTTATGCTCACCAAAATATATATCACTTGGGCTGTATCGACAGGAGTATAGTGTCCAGATCACGCAAAGTGATGGTATCGCTTTACTCTGCTCTGGTTAGACCTCACCTCGAGTATTGTGTTCAGTTTTGGGTACCACAATTTAAGAAAGATGTAGACAAGTTCAAGAGGAGGGCAAGAAAGATGGTGAGGGGTCTGGAGACCCAAGTCCTATGAGGAAAGGTTGAGGGAGCTGGGTATGTTTAGCCTGAAGAGGAGAAGATTGAGAGGGGATATGATAACCATGTTCAAGTATTTGAGGGGCTGTCATATAGAGGATGGTGCTGAGTTGTTTTCTGTTGCCCCAGAAGGTCAGACCAGAACCAATGAATTGACATTAAAACAAAAGAGTTTCTGGCTAAACATTAGGAAGAACTTTCTAACAGTTAGAGCGGTTCCTCAGCGGAACAGGTTTCTTCGGAAGGTGATGATCTCTCCCTCCCTGGAGGTTTTCAAGCAGAGGCTAGATGGCCATCTGTCAGCAATGGTGAATCTATGACCTTAGGCAGATCATGAGTGGGAGGGCAGGAAGGTTTGCATCAGTCTTTGGCTCTCATGGCCCTTTCTTGCATGCTCAGGGTAGTGCCGATCACCACTTTAGCGTCAGGAAGCAATTTTCCTCCAGGCCAGATTGGCCAGGGATCCTGAAGGTTTTTTTGCCATCTTCTGGACATAGAGCAGGGGTCACTGGGGGTGTGGGGGGAGGTAGTTGTGAATGTCCTGCATTGTGCAGGGGGTTGGATTAGATGACCCTGGTGGTCCCTTCCAACTCTAGGATTCTAGGATTATAGGAAATTAGAGATTCGGCATTAGACAGAACTTTCTGTTCTGCATTCGTTTTAGTAGCAAACCCAGGTTGTGCTGTTTAATGTGTGAAAAGACCCTCCAACCTAGGCTTAGACGGAAATACAGGCAGAGACGTGCAGGGCACTGGGGGAATCGCTTTTGAGGAGACAGCCCCGCATTTAAAGTAATCAAAAATGATTCAAATGACAGGTTTGTGTGGTGTTTGTTAATTTACTCGAGATTCATTTCTAGGAACAGCTGGCTGTATCCCAGCAGGAACGGAGCTCACACACGCCCGCCTGCTGCCAGGCAGACGGGCTATGGGTACAGCTGTAGTTAAAATTCAGCCGACCTGATATTCTTGGCCACCGGAAAAAAGAAATCCTTTCAAAGTTCTTGGGAAGAAGACTCACCTGCCGACAATGTGGTGGAAACGGCGGGAGCTCGTGGTATCGCTGAACAGTTTCGGCGGTTCCCAGACTCGTCGAGGAATTGGCAAACGGAGGCCTCCGGTAAGAAGATTCACAAGAGATAATAGCCGTGGGCCCAATTAAATCATGCAGTTGGTGCGAGGTAATTACACTGATACCCAAGAGTTTCATGGTGGGGGGAGATACTTTCTTCTCTGCGGTTCTCTTGAAAGTGTGGGGCCTTTGTCTCACTGGATCCCTTTGAGCAAAACCAGACTGACTGCAGACGTAACCCTGTCGTCGCAATCCTTGCGGAAACCCGACATACCCAAACACAAAATAACTACAAAAAATTGTGCTGTGATACCCAACTTTTGCACAAGGAAAGGTTACTCAAAGAATTAGGCAGGTGCGCTTGGCTTCTCTCAGGCATCATTTATTCGACGCATTTTGTTTCGCATCGTTGAGTCTGCTTCCGATAATCCGATCAATCGATTCGGTTTCTGATAATCTGGCCGTTCTCCTTCTGAGAAAAAAGCAGTACGGGCTCATACTGCTTAAAGACTTCAGCGCCTGCTCTTTTCAGAAGGAGACATGGCTCGGTGGCGCATTCTCCTGCAGGCCCTCTTAAGATCTGCATGATCAAACGTACATTGCGAATTCCATGCTAGGGATTGAATCCCTCCCCTCTCCAAACCTCTCCCTCCTCAGGCTCCACCCCCCAAATCTCCAGGTATTTCCCAACCCGGAAGCTGGCAACCCTATAGAGAGGGCTGTTTGTATCTCTAGCCATCTGAACATACTGGTCTGATTTTGTGTTTGCATGCCAAGTCACAACGAAGTTGTGAATGTCAGACACATTTGTCCTTCGCATTTATTTCAGAAAGTGGCACATTCTAACAACCGATAAGGGAGAGGCATGACATAACGGGCACCAGCCAATGAACACCAGCGTAGTCATTTTTCCTTCCGTTAACTTGCAGGGGGTTTTTTTTCCAAAGGAGGAAGAAGACAAGCTTTGCATGGTAGGGATGCTTCCATACTGTCCCCCGCCCCCCATGCTGTGGACGTGCTGCCCCAAATACCAAGCCTTGGGGGCCCGCAGCAGATTTGGTAGCTCCGCATCATTCTCTGGTCGCCAGTTCCTTTGTCCGTCTCCCGTTTGCCGGCCCCGTGGGCCGGGCTCGGCCGGGGCCTTCATCTCCTTCTCTGTTTGTTCACTCTGCACACACCAGTGAAGACCCATGAATAATAAGAACGGCAATAACCTTCAGATTGTTTGTGTCTGCTCCAGTGGGCACCGCATGTGGGTACTCGCTCGTTTCCGCGGCGCCGTGCTCTTCTGCTCTTAAGGTGCCACCGCCGAGGGGGAAGGATTCCAAGCACTCCCCCACCTCACTCCTCACCCCGAATCGCCGCCCATTTTCTCCCCAAACTGGCTGCCTCTCTCCTTTGTCTTCGGCACCCCCCAGACCCTCCCAACCTAAGGGCAAGGGAGAGATTTATTGTGGGTTCTCGTCTTCCTGACGGTGTCCTGCTACGCCAACCCGTCTACTACTTCAGCATTTGCCCACCAACTAATTTTCCAGATCTGGGGAGGGGGGAAGAGAGAAGTATGAACGAATTGCACTTATCGAGCTCTGTTCACGTACCTGTGTACATCACTTGATAACTTGGCCATCAGTGACTCAGCACTTAGAACCGGTTCACAACCATCTCTTGCTTAGTTGGCAATCAGTGACTCAGCACTTAGACCAGGCTCCCCCTCAGACATTCATCGCTTGAGAACTTGGCAGGCAGTGACTCAGTACTTAGACCGGGTTCAGCCTCAGACATTCACATTGACAATGAAACCTTTGATGGCATGCCTCAGACATTCATTGCTTGAGAACTTGGCAGGCGGTGACTCAGACCGGGTTCAGCCTCAGACATTCATCGCTTGAGAACTTGGCAGACGGTGACTCGGCACTTGGACCTGGTTCAATCACAGTCATCACTTGATGATTCGGCCGTCAGTGACTCAGCACTTGAGCTCGGTTCATGTATACCATATGCTTCTCTGGATTACCTGGTGATCAGTGGCGGCTCTTGGAACCTTGCAGGCATTCATCACTTGATTACTTGGCCATCAGTGAGTCAGCATTTAGACCAGGTTCAGCCTCAGGAAGTCATCACTTGATAACTTGGCAGTCAGTGACTCAGCCCTTGGCTACACATGGGTATTTGTCACTTAATTGTTAGAATCATAGAATCAAAGAGTTGGAAGGGACCACCAGGGTCATCTAGTCCAACCCCCTGCACTATGCAGGAAACTCACAACTACCTCCCCACACACACCCAGTGCCTAGAAGATGGCCAAGATGCCCTCCTTCTCATGATCTGCCTAAAGTCACAGAATCAGCATTGCTGACAGATGGCCATCTAGCCTCTTCTTAAAAACCTCCATGGAAGGAGAGCTTACCACCTCCCGAGGAAGCCTGTTCCACTGAGGAACCGCTCTGACTGTTAGAAAATTCTTCCTAATGTCTAGATGGAAACTCTTCTGATTTAATTTTAACCCGTTGGTTCTGGTCCGACCTCCTGGGGCAACAGAAAGCAACTGGGAGCCAGCATGACTTGGCGGTACAGGTTCAAATCCAGACACGATCTGAAAGGTCACTGGGTGATCCTGGGCCTGTCTCACTCTCAACCTAACCTACCTCGCAAGAACCTTGCGAGGATAACAGGGAAGAGAGGGAAATCATGATTCTGAGCTCCTTGGAGGACAGCCAGGATAAAAATGTGCTAGATGGACTCAACTTAAACCTGGTTCCCACATTCACCACTTGAGGTCTGCGAGATTGAACCATGACTTGCACGTATGGATCAGCTGCCACAGAGACAATGCGTGACAGATATGTTTAAGTAACACAATTGAAATTTTATATCACGTCACCCAAAAATTTATTTATTCAGTTAAAAAGGTAAAGCACCAGGTCATTACTGACCCATGGGGTGACGTCACATCCCGATGTTTCCAAGGCAGACTTTGTTTGCGGGGTGGTTTGCCAGTGCCTTCCCCAGTCATCTTCCCTTTACCGGCTACCTGAAACCAACTTCCATCGGGATCGAACTCAGGTCGTGAGCAGAGCTTTTGACTGCAGTACTGCAGCTTACCAACTCTGCGCCACGGGGCTCCTTCCATTTATTCAGTGACTTGTTTCATTTATACCCCACTTTTCTCCCCGATGGGGACCCAAAGTAGCTTTGTTCTCCTCTCTGTTTGATCCTCGCAGCAACCTTGTGAGGTAGGCAAGGCCGAGAGTATGTGACTGGCTCAAGGTCACCCGGCAAGCTTCCACGGCAGAGAGGGGATTCGAACCTGGGTCTCTCCTAGCCTGACACTCTGTCCACTACCCCACACTGGCCCATTTCCACATATCAGATCTCCTCTTAATGTCAAGGGCAACTGTGAAGCAGACTCACAAATGAAGAAGAAGACGAGTTGGTTTTTATATGCCGACTTTCTCTATCACTTAAGGAAGAATCAAATGGGCTTACAATCACCTTCCCTTCCTCTCCCCACAATGGACAACCTGTGAGGTAGGTAGGGCTGAGAGAGTTCAGAGAGAACTGTGACTAGCCCAAGGTCACCCAGCTGGCTTCATGTGTAGGAGTGGGGAGACAAATCCAGTTCACCAGATTAGCATCTGCCGCTCATGTGGAGGAGTTGGGAATCGAACCCGGTTCTCCAGATCAGAGTCCACTGCTCCAAACCACCGCTCTTAACCACTACAACACACTGGATGGGAAGGGAGGCAGGACCGGGTAGGAATGCTCTGTTGACTGGAGATCTGTCGCTTTCCTTTACGTGTGCAGTAATGCACACTTCTGGAAAGTACATGTGTCGTCTGGACCTTAGACTCAGAGAAACGGCCAATCTATGACCGAAAGGGCTTAAATACACACACCAGTGCTTTTTTGCACCTCGATGTCTCAACAAACAGCTGTGCGGCAGGCGCATAATGACGCTGAAAGATTCGCCGTTTGTGCACTTGAGAAAGTCGTATTTTATTTCGCAAAGGGTATTTTGCAAGAATACGAGGTCCGTCGTGCCCTCGGTCCACAAGACATCCCCCTAGCCCTGCTACGGTCATCTGCAGAGTTTCCCAGCAGTCCCTTGCAGTAGGGAGGCTGCTCTAAGGACGCGGACTGTGAGAATGGATCGTCTCTGTCAGAAGCTATGGGGCCGAAACCAGGTTCCTTGGTCCCTGCCAAGTTGGTGTTGTCCTGAGGGCCTAACCTACCTCACAGGGGTGTTGTGAAGAGAAAATGGGAAAGCCCTGGACTTCCTTTGATGGGATAGAAATGTGATTTTTAAAAATATGTATCCTTTTTTTTTTTTTTTTTTTACAGACACTAATACTCCCATGGCCCTGACCTGGATTGCTCAGGCTAGCCTGATCTCGTCAGATCTCAGAAGCTAAGCAGGGTCAGCCCTGGTTAGTATTTGGATGGGAGACCACCAAGGAAGACCAGGGTTGCTGTGCAGAGGAAGGCACTGGCAAACCAACTCTGTTAGTCTCTTGCCGTGAAAACCCCAAAAAGGGGTCGCCGTAAGTCGGCTGCGACTTGAAGGCACTTTACACGCGCATAGTACTCCCATGCACAGATACGCCAGTCTAAGCCCATTGAGATCAACAGGCTTAACCCGGAGTTATTCTGCAGAGGGCTGCACCGTAAAAGTGATATAATTTTTAAATGCTGCTGGTATTATTGGTTTAAAGTACTGCGAGATTACTGGGCGTGCGAGGTTTTTTCCTGACTGTAATGTGTTTATTGATTTTTTTTACCCCCTCTCCTCCCTCGTAGAGTGTCCTGAGAACCTGGAGGTGGCATGTAAATAATTTAGGAGGTTACCACACTTTGTATTTCCAGCAATGTATTAAGAGTTTGAAAACGTTGTAAAAAAACATCGCTTTAAAAGGGTTTTTGGATACCATGGCTTATAAATGGCTGGAAGACGTCGTCACAGCTAAAGGGGCCAAGCAAAGTGCGAACAGTATTTTTTATAACGTTTTCAGACTCTTAATACATCGGTGGGAATACATAGAAAGTGCGAACGGTATTTTTTGTAACGTTTTCAAACTCTGAATACATTGCTGGGAATACAAGTGCGGTAACCCCCTTAAATAAGTGAATAAAATCGATTTTTAAAAAAAGTTAAAGACGGGGCACCCGTGAATGCTCCGGAATCTCTCCCACCTCGCCGGCAAAGACCCGCCGGCTCCATTAGAGGACATTGAAAGTGCGAACAGTATTTTGTATAACGTTTTCGAACTCTTAATACATTGCTGGGAATACAAGTGCGGTAACCCCCTTAAATAAGTGCATAAAATCCTTTTTTTTTTTTTAAGTTAAAGATGGGGCACCAGTGAATGCTCCGGAATCTCTCCCACCTCGCCGGCAAAGACCCGCCGGCTCCATTAGAGGACATTGAAAGTGCGAACAGTATTTTGTATAACGTTTTCGAACTCTTAATACATTGCTGGGAATACAAGTGCGGTAACCCCCTTAAATAAGTGCATAAAATCCTTTTTTTTTTTTTAAGTTAAAGACGGGGCACCAGTGAATGCTCCGGAATCTCTCCCACCTCGCCGGCAAAGACCCGCCGGCTCCATTAGAGGACATCGAAAGTGCGAACAGTATTTTGTATAACGTTTTCAAACTCTTAATACATTGCTGGGAATACAAGTGCGGTAACCCCCTTAAATAAGTGCATAAAATCCTTTTTTTTTTAAAGTTAAAGACGGGGCACCCGTGAATGCTCCGGAATCTCTCCCACCTCGCCGGCAAAGACCCGCCGGCTCCATTAGAGGACATCGAAAGTGCGAACAGTATTTTGTGTAACGTTTTCAAACCCTTAATACATTGCTGGGAATACAAGTGCGGTAACCCCCTTAAATAAGTGCATAAAATCCATATTTTTTTTAAGTTAAAGACGGGGCACCCGTGAATGCTCCGGAATCTCTCCCACCTCGCCGGCTCGGCCTCCCAGCGCCGTTGGCGGCCCCCCGTCTCCCTCTGCCAGTCAAGCCGCCAGTCTCTGAAAGCGACGGGGCTGAATGGGGGAAGCGTAATTGTTCCAATTTCGCGTGTTCGAAGCTATTAGATCCGTGTAGTTCCCCATCAAGCGGTGTTTGTCGTAAATAGAGAGCGTTTAGCCAAGTCGAGGGCTCCTCTAATGGAAACGACAGCTCCTTCCCCGCGTCAGCTGTCTTGTCCCCACAGCGGTGTTATTTAAAGTCAGGTTTTCGAGAGGGGGAGAAAAAGGAGAAGAAAAAGAGGAGAAAAAAAAAACCAGTAGACAGCTTTGGCTTGGAAGCCGGAGGACAGGAAAAGTTAGAGATATTTATTTGACAGGGTCAAGGTTGGTGCTTTTCCTTTCTTTTTCCCCAGGTCCCATAGGTGTTAGACTGAGAGACATTTAATCGAGGGAGTAGCGGTTTCATATCTATAACAAAAATCAAATAATGCAAGATGATTTACTCCCCTTAGCAACCGGGGAGCTTACCCTTAGCAACCGGCCGAGCCTCAGGCAGCGGAGTAATCAGCTTGAAAATATTTCAATTATTGTGTTGATTTTAGTGGATTTGAGAAGCGCTGTGCGGAGAGACCAAGCACATTCTGCCCACGACCTGGAGAGGAAGATATTGATTTAAACAGGTGTCAGGGAGGAAAAGTGGAGTAAATTTAAATGCGGGAGGGGGACGGGAGGCCGCCGAACGCGGTTCAGCGTGGGGGTGACATTTTGCTCATTGCCTTGAATGAAAGTGACTCAACTGAACTAGAAATTTCACCTTGAAAATCATCTCCCATCGACACAATCAAGGGGAAAACGTTCGCCATCTCTTTTCCTTAGGCTGTCGAGAGAGGCGGGGAAGGAGGGGGGCTGACGGCTGAAGCCGGGGATTTGGGGGAAAGGAATGATAAAGCGGCGTTTGCAAAGAAGAAGAAGAAGAAGAAGAAGAAGAAGAAGAAGAAGAAGAAGAAGAAGAAGAAGAAGAAGAAGAAGAAGAAGACGTTTCTCGCTCACGTTCCTCTCTCGTACGTTGGAGAGCAACGGTCTCGACAAGGTGGGGTCCCCTCAACGCGGCCCAACCTGGCTTATTTTACCACACTGGGCTACAGTGGCATGGCCCATGAGGTACATCCGAACCCTTCATTTAAAGAGGTGGGCCAGGGACCAGAAAGACAAAAACCACAGAGAGGTTCTTGAGGGCCTTAAAAACATTAAGAACTTCAGAACTGGACGAGACTGGGATTCAGGAAGAAGAAGAAGAAGAAGAAGAAGAAGAAGAAGAAGAAGAAGAAGAAGAAGAAGAAGAAGAAGAGGAGGAGGAGGAGGAGGAGGAGGAGGAGGAGGAGGAAGAGGAAAAAAGGAAGAAGAAGAAGAGGAGGAGGAGGAAGAAGAAGCGGAGGAGAAGGAGGAAGAAGAAGAGGAGGACGAGGAGGAGAAGGAGGAAGAAGAGGAGGAGGAGGAAGAAGAAGCGGAGGAGAAGGAGGAAGAAGAGGAGGAGGAGGAAGAGGAAGAAGAAGACGAAGACGAAGAAGAAGAAGAAGAAGAAGAAGGGTTGGTTTTTATGCTGACTTTCTCTACCACTTAAGGAAGAATCAAACTGGTTCACAATCACCTTCCCTTCCCACAACAGACACCCTGTGAGGTAGGTGGGGCTCAGAGAGCATGACTAGCCCAAGGTCACCCAATACACAAAAAGGTGGAAGTCACTCATCCATCTTGGCATGAGGAAGACCTATATACCAGGAAGCATGGTGGACTCTGATCTGGAGAACCGGGTTTGATTCCCCACTCCTCCACGTGAGCGGCGGAGGCTAATCTGGTGAACTGGGTTGGTTTCCCCAATCCTCCACATGAAGCCAGCTGAGTGACCTGGGGCTACTCATAGCTCTCTTTCAGCTCTCTCAGCCCCACCTTACCTCACAGGGTGTCTGTTGTGGGGAGGGGAAGGGAAGGCAATTGTAAGCTGGTTTGAGTCTTCCTTAAGTGGTGGAAAAAATCGGCATCTAAAATCCAACTCTCCTCCTCCTCCTCCTCCTCCTCCTCCTTCTTGCCTGTTCCCTGATAAAAGGGTTTGTAGCCAAGTGAAGACTGCCATGCAATCTTCAGAAGGGGCTGTTCAGCCAGGCCTTCCTTTTTTTAAAAAAATGCACTTTACAAACAGAGTTCCTCCATGCCAGAAGTGCATTAAAACCTCAGTTCTTAGCACCGTGACAGTTCTCTGCACAGCGCCGCCGATAACCTGACTTACGAATCGGACAGGAGCCTCCAGACGGATCAGCTGCGTACCTCGCCTTTTGTGCTCGCGATTGTGTGCCGGTGACAGTTTGTATACAAAGCACTTATCACCTGCTTTCCAGTACAATAAGCAAATAGTCTGTGGTGTAAGGGTGACCCTGGCAGCGGTACCGCTTGATGGAATCGATACCAGAGGGGGAAAAAATAAATGTCACAACCGCTCGGGGGCTCGCTTCCTCTCTTCGTCACCCTGGCCTCCCTTGTCGGTTTGTGTCTTCGATGACACAACCCGTGGCTTTGTGGGTATAATTATTGGGAGGGAGACAGGGCAGACCCCCTGTCCCCGCCCAGTTTTAGAAGTGTGTGTGTGGGGGGGTCCAACTGCTTTCAATCACCCCACGGTGGTGGGACAGAATAACCCCAAAGGGTTGGGGCAAATTTTCTCCGCGTGACCAAGCCTGGAGCGGATCTGACTCTTGAGTTGCCAACTGCAGGTTGGGAAATTCCTAGAGATTTGGGGGATGCAGCCTGGTGGTCTCGCATCCAAGTACTAACCAGGGCCCACCCTGCTTAGCTTCTGAGATCTGATGAGATCGGGCTAGCGCCATCCAGGTTAGAGCAAGAGAGGAACAGAGGTGGTTTTGCCATTGCCTACCAGAAGAAGAAGAAGAGTTGGTTTCTATATGCCAACTTTCTCTACCACTTAAGGAATAATCAAACCAGCTTGCAATCACCTTCCCTTCCCCTCCCCACAACAGACTCCCTGTGAGGTAGGTGGGGTGGAGAGAGTGTGACTAGCCCAAGGTCGCCCAGCTGGGTTCATGTGTAGGAGTGGGAAAACAAATCCAGTTCACCAGATCAGCCTCTGCCGCTCATATGGAAGAGTGGGGAAATCAAACCCAGTTCTCAAGATCAGAGTCCACTGCTCCAAATCACCGCTCTTAGCCACTACACCACTCTGGCTTCCACTGTGTAGCAACCCTGGACTTCCTTGGTGGTCTCACATCCACATGCTAAGCAGGGCCAACCCAGCTTAGTTTCTGAGATTGGGCTAGCCTTGGCCATCCAGGTCAGAGTAAGAGAGGAACAGTGGTGGTTTGTCATTGCCTACCACTGTGTAGCAACCCTGGACTTCCTTGGTGGTCTCCCATCCAAGTGCTAAGCAGGGCCGACCCTGCTTAGTTTCAGAGATCTAACAAGATTAGATTAGCCTGGGCCATCCAGGTCAGAGTAAGAGAGGAACAGAGGTTGTTTGCCATTGCTTTCTCCTGCATAGCAACAATGGACTTCCTTGGTGGTCTCCCATCCAAGTGCTAAGCAGGGCTGACTCTCAGGTAGAGATCTGACAAGATCAGGCTAGCCCGGGCCATCCAGATCAGGGTGAGACAGTGGACAGAGAGGACTCATTCTCCCATAACACTACAATATGAGGACACCCCATGATATTTGATGGGAAATAGAGTCAAGGTGGGCAAAAGGAAGAACTTCTTGACTCATTGAATAAATAAATTGTGGAACTCCCTGCCAGTGGACATACTGATGGCCCCGTGCACAGAGGGCTTGAAAACGGAATTAGACAATTCGTGGAGGAGAGGTCCATCAGTGGCTACTGGGTGACCAAAGGGGACCTCCATGTTCAGAGGCAGTCAACCTCTGAATCATCATCATCTTCTTCTTCTCCTCCTTCTTCTTCATAGAGTTGGAAGAGACCACCAGGGCCATCAAGTCCAGCCCCCTGCACAATGCAGGAAATTCACAACTACCTCCCCCCTCCACACCCCTAGTGACCAGAAGATGGCCAAGATGCCCTCCCTCTCCTCATCGGCCTAAGGTCACAGAATCAGCATTGCTGACAGATGGCCATCTAACCTCTTCTTAAAAACCTCCAGGGAAGGAGAGCTTACCACCTCCCGAGGAAGCCTGTTCCACTGAGGAACCGCTCTAACTGTTAGAAAATTCTTCCTAATGTCAAGACGAAACTCTTTTGATTTAATTTCAACCCGTTGGTTCTGGTCCAACCGTCTTAAGCAACAGAAAACAACTTGGCACCCTCCTCTATATGACAGCCCTTCAAGTACTACTACTACTACTACTACTACTACTACTACTACTACTACTGCTACTTCTTCGCCCCTTGAGAGCTCTTATCCAGCCCGCCTTGGCAGCCGCCACACCCCTCACTCTAAATCTGGGCTGGCGAGGTAAGGCCAGGCCTGACCAAGTGACATTTATGTCATTTCCGGCCCTCATAACAATTGAGTCCAACACCCCTGTTCTGGATGATGTGTGGCAGTATTTGGTGCATTCACAAAACCAAGGGGAATCTTCAGCAAGGATTCCTCAAAGCCACCTCACACATTCAACTGTCTTGGGAATCAACCGTGTCAGTTGGCTGTCTCCCCGCTGTCTCCATTTTCTTCTTATCGCTGGAAATTTCTCCCTTACTTATCAAATGACCAGAGTAAAGCTCTCTCTTTCTCTCTCTGTTTTCCCCCCTTTTACAGACGGTTCTCACTTATTTGGGGCTCCATTTCAAAAGTGGCATTTCGGCCCTTATCGCTTGCCATTTCTAAATGGGCCTATCACTCCTCGTTCAAAAGACTCGGCTCATTTCAAAACCCTCTCGAAGGAACACGGACGTCGAGCGATCTTCAGAGAGTTAAGGGCTGCGTGTTATCTTCAAAGCGAGGAAGGGTATCGCTCCACTCTGCAAAGGCGCTTGTCCTGTATAATCAACTCTCCCTTTGGCTTTTGAGTTTAATGTACACATGTCTTGTGGGGTGGGGGGGAGACTCCAATTCATTAAGGCAAAGTGTTCAAACGATATGCCCAGGTTAGGAAAAGTCAGGGTCTAGAGACCCTTAAAGGCCTTCCCTTCTCGTCGTTGCAGCTGCTACAGAGAAAGCAAAAATGGGGATAGACATCATAGAATCATAGAGTTGGAAGGGGCCATAGAGGCCATCAAGTCCAACCCCCTGCTTAATGCAGGATCAGCCTAGAGCATCCGTGACAAGTGCTTGTCCAGCCTCTGCTTAAAGACTGCCAGTGAGAGGGAGCTCACCACCTCCCTAGGTAGCTGATTCCACTGTCGAACAACTCTTAGTGTAAAAAAAAAAATTCCTAATATCCAACCAGTGCCTTTCTGCCCACAATTTAAACCCATTATTGCGAGTCCTATCCTGGACAAACACTTGTCAAGGATGCTCTAGGCTGATCCTGCATTGAGCAGGGGGTTGGACTAGATGGCCTCTATGGCCCCTTCCAACTCTATGATTCTACCTCTGAGCCACAGCCTCTTCTCGGTCCCTGTTGTCCCTCTCAACTGATTCCCTTCCAGTCTCTCCCTGTGAATCTCCCTTGCTCCAGATTTGCGACGTCCAGTGCTCCGAACCAAGCTTGAAGCAAACCACCCATTTCTTGGTGCCCCCAAGGGTCTTGTGCCCAGTGCTTTTGACCCACCAATCCCCACTCCAAAGGCTTCCCCCCCCCAATTCACAAACTGCCTTCAAAGCACTCGTTTCAATGTAGCTCCTCATGTAGACTTGACAAGGCAGGGTTGGGAGATTCCTGGAGATTTGGAGGGTGGAGCCTGTAGGAGGGCAGAGTTTGGGGAGGGGAGGAGCCTTAGCAGGGTATAATGCCATATACACTACTTTCCAAAGCAGCCATTTTCTCTAGGGGAGGCAGCATGGTGTAGTTGTTAAGAGCGGTGGTTTGGAGAGGTGGACTCTGATCTGGAGAACTGGGTTTGATTCCGCCACTCCTCCACGTGAGTGGCAGATGCTGATCTGGTGAACTGGATTCGTTTCCCCACTCCTACACATGAAGCCTGCTGGGTGACCTTGAGCTAGTCACAGTTCTCTTAGAGCTCTCTCAGCCCCACCTACCTCACAGGGTGTCTGTTGTAGTGAGGGGAAGGGAAGGCGATTGTAAGCCGGTTTGATTCTCCCTTAAGTGGTAGAGAAAGTCAGCATATAAAAACCAACTCTTCTTCTAAGGGAACTGGTCTCTGACATCTGGAGATCTGTTGAGCAGCTAGATTTGAATCCAGTAGCTCCTTAGAGACCAACAAGATTTCAAGGGGTGTAAGCTTTCGGGAATCAAAGCTCCCTTCGTCAGATATGAAGACCAGCTTTAATTCTGGGAGATTTCCCGGTCCCACCTGGAGGTTGGCAACTCTATTCTCATATGACACAGTGGGGAGGCTGCCAGTGAGCAGGCCGATTCCAAATCCCCCTTCCGGGCCTGTAGAACAAGTTATGTGATCGTTTGGGGCCCCTGATTTTCCGCACCAAATGAATTTTTTCAGCCCATGTCCACAACGTCTCCCTATTTCGGGTCTGCGTATTTCTTGTTTGATTCACCTTCAGCAGCCTTGGATTCTCCCCACAGCTCACCATCGCAACCAAAATTTCTGCCAATGTCCACAACATAGAATCATGGAAGGGACCACCAGAGTCATCTAGTCCAACCCCCTGCACAATGCAGGAAATTCACAACTACCTCCCCCCACCACACCCCCAGTGACCCCTACTCCATGCCCAGAAGATGGCCAAGATGCCCTCCCTCTCATCATCTGCCTAAGGTCATAGAATCATCCTTGCTGACAGATGGCCATGTAGCCTCTTCTTAAAAGCTTCCAGGGAAGGAGAGCTCACCTCCTCCCGAGGAAGCCTGTTCCACTGAGGAACCGCTCTAAATGTTAGAAAGTTCTTCCTAATGTCTAGACGGAAACTCCTTTGATTTAATTTCAACCCCTTGGTTCTAGTCCGACCTTCTGGGCCAACAGAAAACACCATATGATAGCCCTCCAAGTACTTGAAGATGGTTATCATATCCCCTCTCGGGCTTCTCCTCTTCAGGCTAAACATACCCAGCTCCCTATTTCGGGTCTGCGTGTGGGTTTTTTTGTTCGTTTCGCCTTCAGCGGCCAAATCCTGTTGCCAGAATGTAAGTAAATACTCCAAGACAGTTAATTACAAACATCCCTCAACAAGGTTGTGAGTACCCTCGCCAGTGACGGGAAGGGGGGGCACGAACCAACGTTTCCTTAACTTGAGTTGCATTACAAGCAAGCGGCCTTTTTCCGGGAGCTTAGGAACCAAACAATGGCTGAACGGCTGCCATGCCCCCGTGTCCTCATTTTGCCTTCGAGCCACGGCTCTCTCCTTTTCATTTCATGGTCAGTTTTCACCTCCCGATGGCTTGGCACGGGGGTGGCTTTCTTTTGTGTCTGAAATAGCTGCCAGTTTGCTGGGGCTTTGACACGCGCCCCCCCTTTTTTTTTTTTAACAAACTTCCCAGCCAAGCGTTAAGTCGGAAATTCATTTCTCATTATACAACTCCCAACACTGCAAAAGAGAGAGAGACAGGGAGAGGAACAGAAGAACTTTCCTCTGCCAGGTCTTACGACTCCTTTGCCCAATTTTCGCTGAAAGTCTGGATTTGGAACGCAAACACTTTTGGAGTGCAAATGTACCATTCAGGGCTGGAAAAATGTTTGCACAGCACTCATTTCCCTTGCTGGGCGGCTCATCCTTATAGAAAGGGTGGTTTTAGAGTCCTGGTAGCCAATAATAACACCTTTCTGGCTTGGACAGAAAGGGCCCCCTCTCCTCTGTTAGGTCAGCCTCAACTCCTCTGCACGATTCATTCTTAAGCCAAATATTTTATCTTTTTTTTAAAAAAAAAAACACAGTGGATTTTCCAGCCACATTGCAAAAGATTCCCCTCCTCATCTTTTTTAGCTCCTAGCAAAACGTTACCTTCCGAGTAATCTCGGAGGCCTTTCAAAAGTCACATTGAGCTAGTTATTGAGCAAATGGTTTACAAAAGGGGAAACCTCTAGGAGAAGGAGAAGGAGAAGGAGAAGGAGAAGGAGAAGGAGAAGGAGAAGGAGAAGGAGAAGGAGAAGGAGAAGGAGAAGGAGAAGGAGGAGAAGGAGAAGGAGGAGAAGAAGAAGAAGAAGAAGAAGAAGAAGAAGAAGAAGAAGAAGAAGAAGAAGAAGAAGAAGAAGAAGAAGAAGAAGAAGAAGAAGAAGAAGAAGAAGAAGAAGAAGAAGAAGAAGAGGATGGGAGGCATGGACAAACTATTGCAGAAATGAACTTAATTGTGAAATTAAGAAATATATTTTGATCTGATTCAGAGTTGATATAGTAGATATGGACGTTTTGTCATAATAGAATTAGAGAATATAATACAAAGAGAGTAACAATGTTAAATGAAGGGTCAGAGGAGGGGAGAGGGGAAGTTAAAGAAATGTACTTTTTGATAAAGAAAAGGAAAAATGTTTATATTATAATTAAACAATGGATATGTGTCATGGAATGTAAAATGATTTTGAAAAATAAAAAAAATTATTAAAAGAAGAAGAAGACGAAGAAGAAGAAGAAGAGTTGGCTTTTAGATGCCAACTTTCTTTACCTTTTAAGGAGAATCAAACTGTCTTACAATCACCTTCCCTTCCTCTCCCCACAACAGACACCTTGTAAGGTAGGTGAGGCTGAGAGAGCTCTAAGAGAGCTGTGACTAGCCCAAGGTCACCCAGCTGGCTTCATGTGCAGGAGTGGAGAAATCAACCCAGTTCTCCAGATTAGAGTCCACCGCTCCTAACCACTACACCACGCTGTCCCCACCATGCTGGAGGAGTCTGAAAGGTCCAGGGAAGCTAGGAGAGAGAACTGAGGGAGGAGAAGCCATGGCTCTGTGGTAGTGCATCTGCTTGGCATGCAGAAGGTCCCAGGTTCAATCCCCGGCATCTCCAGTTAAAGGGACCAGGCAAGTAGATGATGGGAAAGACCTCTGCCTGAGACCCTGGAGAGTGGCTGCCAGTCTGAGTGGATAGTATAGGGCTGTGGCTCAGTGGTAGAGCATCGGCTTGGCATGCAGAAGGTCCCAGGTTCAATCCCCGGCATCTCCAGTTAAAGGGACTAGGCAAGTAATTGATGGGAAAGATCTCTGCTGCCTGAGACCCTGGAGAGCCACTGTGGGTCTGAGTAGACAATACTGACTTGAATGGACCGACGGTCTGATTCAGTAGAAGGCAGCTTCATGCATTCGCCTGTGAGAGAAACCCACAAGGAGAAGAAGGACGACGTTCACGTATCGATTTGAAATAACTATCCCAACCTTTGGCTGGAGGCCTCTGCATCTCCCTCTAATCCACCGGTCATTTCCCCCCCTCTGATTTAAGACGCAGAAAGAGGAAGGGGAGAAAGGGGGGAAAAAACCAAGAAAGAGAGGCACTTGTCGTATAAAGGGTATTTAATTCACTACCTTGGACAGCTCACCGTTGAGGCAAAACCGCCAGGCCTGGACTCCGGCCTCCATACGCCGACTTTTCCCAACACGGCCCAGATCGGATCAGATCTTATCAATTTCATAACAGCCCCAAGATTGTTCTGTCTCGGCTGGGTCGCTCCGCCGTCCGGCACCGCGCCAGATCGTCGGCAATCTTCCTTCCTGCGGCGTGTCGCTTTTATTATGATGCGTGTCTTTTAGCATATAATAAAATGAGGCGACGGGGCGGCCGTGCCCCGGCGGGGCTTAATCTTTGGGCCAGCTTAAATATGGAAAGGAAGAACGGCTGTTAATTCACGCCATCGGGCTTCGCCATTTGACCCCTTCCCAAACGAAACTGGCGTACCCTTGAGGGTTTCTTCCTTGTACTGCCCTGACGCCTACCCGGCAGTTGCTTCTGCCACTGAAGCAGGAGCTGGTTAGGGTGCTGGACTCGGATCTGGGGGACCCAGGTTTGAATCCCCATTCTCTCAGTGACCTCGGGCCTACCTCACAGGGTTGTTGCAAGGATAAAATAGAGAAAGGCAAACTCTCGAGATGACCTTGGGCCAGTCTCTCTGTCTCTCCCTGTCAGCTTAGCCTACCTCACAGGGTCGTTGTAAGGTTAACATGGAGGAGGGGGACTTTCTAGGTGTCCTTGGGGCCCTCCATCTCTCCCTCTCAGCCTAGCCTACCTCGCAGGGCTGGTGAAAGGATAAAATGGAGGAGGGCAAACTCTTTAGGTGTCCTTGGGTCGGTCTCTCTCTCTCTCTCTCTCTCTCTCTCTCTCTCTCTCTCTCTCTCTCTCTCTCACCCACACACACACAGTCTAGCCTACCTCACAGGGTTCTTGTGAGGATGAAATGGGCAAAGGGTATAGCCCACCCCAAGCTCCTTAGAAGTAGGGTAGGATAAAAAAAAATGTCCTAAATAAATAACAAATGAATGCCACAAAAGTGAACTGAACCACTGGAGTGTGCTTTTGCTGATTTTGAGATGGTTGTTCCTGTTTATATTATTATTGTTGTTGTTATTACTGCTACTATCACTACTACTACTACTACTACTACTACTACTGTTCCCCAAAGTTTGGCCCAAATAAGAAGATAAAAAATACCCTGCCTGCAGGTCTCCCCTCTAAAAACGGAATGGGACAATCTTAGCATTTATCTGGAGGCGACAGAGCGTACCTCTGCCTTCATGTACAGTGTCTCAGTAATCCTTACAACAACCCTGCAAGGTAAATCCCTGGGGGGGGGGGTCTCCCATCCAAGTACCAACCAGAGTCGACCCGGCTTAGCTTCCAAGATCTGATGAGATCAGGCTAGCCTGGGCCATCCAAGTCAGGGCAGAGACAAACAGAGGTGTTTTGCCGTCGCCTGCCTCTGCGTAGCAACCCTGGACTTCCTGGTGGTCTCCCATCCAAATTCTAACCAGGGCCGACCCTACTTAGCTTCTGAGATCTGATGAGATTGGGCTAGCCATCCAGGTCAGTGCTTAAGGGCTAGCAACTTTCATTGTGTGGGTCTGCCCAATCTTTCCTTACGGTCGTAACGGTAACAATGAAAAACAGCTAGGATGGTACTGTGCAATCCTCTAGGACACTGGTTCCCAACCAGGGGACCATGGACCCCCAGGGGTCCGCGAAACAAAGTTATAAACCCATAATAAATTAATATTTTCAATTAAAAGTTCTCTATTATAAAAATATATTCAAATATTATTCTAAGTTTAATGTTTAACTAACCGTTATGATTAAAGTTTATTTTCAAATTCTCCGAATTTTTATTTTGAACCTTGGGGTCCCTTCACCGAACAAAAAAGTCCTAGTGGTCCCTGGTCAAAAAAAGGTTGAGAACCACTGCTCTAGGAGGAGGAGGAAGAGAGTTGGTTTGTATATGCCGACTTTCTCTACCACGTAAGGAAGAATCAAACCGGCTTACAATCACCTTCCCTTCTCTCAGGTAGGTGGGGCTGAGAGAGCTCTAAGAGAGCTGTGACTAGCCCAGGATCACCCAGCTGGCCTTATTGTAGGAGTGGGGAAACCAACCCAGTTCACCAGATTAGCCTCCGCCGCTCATGTGGAGGAGTGGGGAATCGAACCCGGTTCTCCAGATTAGAGTCCACCGCTCCAAACCACCGCTCTAAACCACTACACCGCGCTGGCTCTATTGCAGACCTGTTTCTCTAGACCAGTGGTTCCCAACCTTTTTTTGACCAGGGACCACTAGGACTTTTTCGTTCGGTGCAGGGACCCCAAGGTTCAAAATAAAAATTCCGGGAATTTGAAAATAAACTTTAATCATAACTGTTAGTTAAACATTAAACTTAGAATGATATTTGAATATATATTTTTATAATAGAGCACTTTTAATTGAAAATATTAATTTATTATGGGTTTATAACTTTGTTTCGCGGACCTTAATTTAGTTCTCGCGGACCCCTGGGGGTCCACAGACCACAGTGCTCTAGACCCATAGAGGAGCTGGGCCCAATCCCAGACAAAAACCCCAACTCCCTGGACAGCTGCTCCACCCTGTTATTCTTTGATGGATATCTGTCCCTTAAAAAGACAGCTGGTGAGAAAATGCTGGTTGAACAAAACAGCCCGTTTTGGGCTTGAAATGTATCGCAGAAAAAAGCCATAAGCGATTCTGTTTCTCTCTCTGTGTCTGTCTCTCTCTTTTGGTGCTAACTGCCTCCACCAGTAAAAATATTTTATTTGTTTGTTCAAATATTTAAGTGCAATTTGACAGTTCACCAGATGTTGAAAAGTAGTTCGGAAAGAACAGCCGTCGAGTTTTAATAAACAGAACGGGGGGGGGGGGGGGAAACGCCTACCAGTTGCAATCGGCAGACGTACATCTCGGCGCCGGCTTAGTTAGAGATCACATATGGTAGCCCACATGTTCCGAGTCTGGAATAAATCCTCTCTCGTTTGTTCCCGTTTTTTTATTCCCCTCGTAAATTCGGAGCGGAGCAAAACGGGAAATGGGTAGAAGGCGCTCGGCTCAGGATGGGTTCCTTCCCCCTGAGTTTTTTCCCCAAACCCAGCAAGAAACCCTTGCCACTGGGACTACCTTCACATCTCCATGGGCGAAAACGCATGGTCAATTTTTCCCTGTTTTAATCCCTGCTTTAGCCAGGATCGAACGCACATTAGGCGAAAACGCATGCGTTCGATCCTGCCTGAATCCTGGCTGAAACAGGCGTTAAAGAAGGATAAAGCGACCGTGCGTTTTCGCCCCCAAGACGCAAGTCAAAGCGAGATATTTGCACAATTTGTGATTGTCGATTGATATCGTGTGATTGTACAAATTCACATACGAACTTTAATATAATGTGAATATTTGTGAAACGTGTATCCAACTAAAAAGATTGCAGTATAAAACTTTGCATGTTTTCTGCGATTTCATGGTTTACTAACTACTTATATAGCAGGCTAACTTTATATTTGTTCAACCTCCAGGTACTAGCTGGAGACCTCCTGCTATGACGATCGATCTCCAGCCAATAGAGATCAGCTCCCCTGGAAAAAAAAAATGGCTGCTTTGGCCATTGGACTCTATGGCACTGAAGTCCCTCCCCTCCTGGCAACCCTAGCAGGACCAGATGGGGCTTTTTCCCAGCAAGCCTCCTGATTGGTCCTTGGAGATTTCGATTGGCTTTGCCAATTTTTAAAAAAATGTTGCTTTGACAGCAGCTGCCACCAAAGCACAAGGGCCTTCGCTGTGTGCCAGGTCCCTCTTCGCCACCAGCGGGAGGATTTTTGGGCGGAGCCTGAGGAGGGCGGGGTTTGGGGGAGGGGCTTCAATGCCATAGAGTCCAATGGCCAAAGCGGCCCTTTTTCTCCAGGGGATCTGATCTCTATTGGCTGGAGATCAGTTGAATGAGCAGGAGATCTGCTACTACCTGGGAGTTGTGCAAAGGAATAGTAACAAGCTCTTGCAATATATGCAAAATAGTGATGTCATTCAAAAAGTGCAAAAACGTGCAAAGTTACAATGATATGACGAACTCACACTTATATGTTGAATTGCTTCGTAGCCATCAGTGCTTGCATTTTTCTCTAACATTGTAAATATATATATAAAGTGTACGTTGAATTGCTTCATGGCCATCAGTGGTTGCATTTTTCTCTAGCATTGTAAATATATATATAAAGTGTACGTCGAATTGCTTCGAAGCCATTGGCGCTTGCATTTTTCTCGAACGTTGTAAATATATATATAAAGTGTATGTTGAATTGCTTCGTGGCCATCAGTGGTTGCATTTTTCTCTAACATTGTAAATATATATATAAAGTGTATGTTGAATTGTTTCATAGCCATCAGTGGTTGCATTTTTCTCGAACATTGTAAATATATATATAAAGTGTACGTCGAATTGCTTCGTAGCCATCGGCGCTTGCTTTTTTCTCTTACCACCTGGAGGTTGGCAACCCTATCTCCAGCGGATAGAAAGCGGTTCCCCTGGAGAAAATGGCCCCCTTGTCAATTGGACCCATTGAAGCCCCTCCCCTCCGCAAACCCCGCCCTCCTCAGGCTCCCCCCCCAACCACCAGGTGTTTCCCTGGCGACCGTAATTCAAACCCAGGGGAGGCGGCCATTTTCTGTTGGGGGGGGGAAGGAGCGAATTCACACAGGTGTGAACACAGGTGTGTGTGAAGAAGCAAATTCCCACAAGCAATGGGTTTCCTCAGGGGAAGGGAAAGAGGCGCTTGCGAGGGGGAGAATATCAGTTTTTCCCTCAGCCGCCTCCTTGGCTCGGAGAAGACGAAGGCCAAAGGTAGTGGCAGGAAGGGAATTCACCTGCTGAGGGGAAATATTTTACTATTTAAAAGAAGAAAGGGGTGGACGTTTCCGCCTTCCCCTCTTATAAACCTCGCCACCCAGAGGAAAACCGACCCTCCGTGGGCTTGCAGTCCTACCCAGACTTGCTCGAGGGGGTATCCCGTCGACTGTCATAGGACTGGTTTTTAATAATAATAACAATTATTATTATTATTATTATTATTATTATTATTATTATTATTATTATTATTTTATTGTAGGACTGGTTTTTAATAATAATAATAACAATTATTATTATTATTATTATTGTATTGTATTTTATTGTATTGTATTGTATTTTATTTTATTGTATTGTATTGTATTGTATTGTATTGTACTGTATTTTATTTTATTGTATTGTATTGTATATTATTTTATTGTATTGTATTGTATTGTATTGTATTTTACTGTATTTTATTTTATTTTATTTTATTTTATGAGACAGACGGACGGCCGTTACAACTTCAGACCCACAGAGGGACGCCGATAACTATGGCGAAAGCGGGAACCGAACAAGGTTCGAGGCTCTGGGGGAAAAAAAAACCCATTAAAGACCCGCGAGCCCTTTGGCCGTACCCGTTTGAAACCGTTCGGGCTTCAGCCCTGCGTTTTCTGGACCGCCGAGGACCGGTTTCGGATTTACTCCTGAAAGGGACCGGCCCGGCTTAGGGCAGACTAAAGGCGCTCTGCACGTGCTCTTGGTCGTTTTGTGACCCCGGACGTTTGGAGAAACGGGACCACTCGAAAGTCTCTTTGTGGGTTTTTTTCGGGAACCACGGCAACCCTTAACCCGGCTTGGGGACGTAGTTTATTACGCAGCGGTGAAATAATGCTTTTGCTTTCTATGTTTTGGCCATCGTCCATGCTTCGGGTCACTTGGCAACATTATTTATTTGACTGTCTATTTTACCTCGCCGGAGTCCTCAAGGCATAGGGTTGCCAGCCTCCAGGTATCAGCTGGAGGTCTCCTGCTATTACAACTGATCTCCAGGCGACAGAGATCAGTTCACCTGGAGAAAATGGCCGCTTTGGCAATCGGACTCTATGGCATTGAAGTCCCTCCCCTCCCTAAATACCCCCTCCGCAGGCTCCGCCCAGGTGGTGAAGAGGGACCTGGCAACCCTAGATCTCCCAGAATTACAACTGGTCTCTAGACGACGGAGATTAGATCCCCCGGAGAACAGCCAACGAAAGGAATATCGGACTTTAATCTCATAAAAACGACTATTTTCAGGCCCAAGAGGTCGGACCGATATTACCTACATGCAACAGGGAAGAAGAGTGCAAGCCGACTGGATCAAGGTAAGAGATGCTTAAAGTCTGAAGTGAAACGTCGCCGAACTGTGCTGCATTGCTTCAGTCGTCTAAATTTTTTTAAAAATAATTTTTAGTGGGGGGTGGGGAAGTGGAATACAAAACTTTTACGACTCGGTCTCCAGTTCGGCAAACAATTCATACAGAGTGGCTCCAGTCATTTGGCCATGCCGGTCGAAATATCATTCTGTCTATCCAATGTATTTGAAAACTTTTGAAAAGGTTTTGAAAACTTTTGAAAAAGTTTTGAAAACTTTTGAAAAAGTTTTGAAAACTTTTGAAAAAAAACAACGGGGATCTTTACGCCTGAAATGTCCTACTGGTAAGATAGGGTTGCCAACCTCCAGGTACTAGGTGGAGAACAAGCCCTGTGGGGAATCAAACCCAGTTCAGCAGATTAGATTCCACTGCTCATGTCGAGGAGTGGGGAATCAAACCTGGTCCTGCAGATTAGAGTCCGCCGCTCGTGTAGAGGAATGGGAAATCAAACCCAGTTCTCCAGATTAGAGTCCGCCGCTCATGGGGAGGAGTGGGGAATCGAACCCGGTTCTCCAGATTAGAGTCCGCCGCTCATGGGGAGGAGTGGGGAATCGAACCCGGTTCTCCAGATTAGAGTCCGCCGCTCATGTAGAGGAGTGGGAACTCAAACCCGGTTCTCCAGATTAGAGTCCGCCGCTCATGGGGAGGAGTGGGAAATCAAACCCAGTTCTCCAGATTAGAGTCCGCCGCTCATGGGGAGGAGTGGGGAATCGAACCCGGTTCTCCAGATTAGAGTCCGCCGCTCGTGTAGAGGAGTGGGAAATCAAACCCAGTTCTCCAGATTAGAGTCCGCTGTTCATGGGGAGGAGTGGGGAATCGAACCCGGTTCTCCAGATTAGAGTCTGCCGCTCATGTAGAGGAGTGGGAACTCAAACCCGGTTCTCCAGATTAGAGTCCGCCGCTCATGGGGAGGAGTGGGGAATCAAACCCAGTTCTCCAGATTAGAGTCCGCCGCTCATGGGGAGGAGTGGGGAATCGAACCCGGTTCTCCAGATTAGAGTCCGCCGCTCGTGTAGAGGAGTGGGAAATCAAACCCAGTTCTCCAGATTAGAGTCCGCCGCTCATGGGGAGGAGTGGGGAATCGAACCCGGTTCTCCAGATTAGAGTCCGCCGCTCATGGGGAGGAGTGGGGAATCGAACCCGGTTCTCCAGATTAGAGTCCGCCGCTCATGTAGAGGAGTGGGAACTCAAACCCGGTTCTCCAGATTAGAGTCCGCCGCTCATGGGGAGGAGTGGGAAATCAAACCCAGTTCTCCAGATTAGAGTCCGCCGCTCATGGGGAGGAGTGGGGAATCGAACCCGGTTCTCCAGATTAGAGTCCGCCGCTCGTGTAGAGGAGTGGGAAATCAAACCCAGTTCTCCAGATTAGAGTCCGCTGTTCATGGGGAGGAGTGGGGAATCGAACCCGGTTCTCCAGATTAGAGTCTGCCGCTCATGTAGAGGAGTGGGAACTCAAACCCGGTTCTCCAGATTAGAGTCCGCCGCTCATGGGGAGGAGTGGGGAATCAAACCCAGTTCTCCAGATTAGAGTCCGCCGCTCATGGGGAGGAGTGGGGAATCGAACCCGGTTCTCCAGATTAGAGTCCGCCGCTCGTGTAGAGGAGTGGGAAATCAAACCCAGTTCTCCAGATTAGAGTCCGCCGTTCATGGGGAGAAGTGGGAAATCAAACCCAGTTCTCCAGATTAGAGTCCGCCGCTCATGGGGAGGAGTGGGGAATCGAACCCGGTTCTCCAGATTAGAGTCCGCCGCTCATGTAGAGGAGTGGGAACTCAAACCCGGTTCTCCAGATTAGAGTCCGCCACTCATGTAGAGGAGTGGGAACTCAAACCCGGTTCTTCAGATTAGAGTCCGCCGCTCATGGGGAGGAGTGGGGAATCAAACCCAGTTCTCCAGATTAGAGTCCGCCGTTCACGGGGAGGAGTGAGGAATCAAACCTGGTTCTCCAGATTAGAGTCCACCGCTCTTAACCACTATGCCACGCTGGTCTGCCACCCCCATTCTCCTTCGCTGACTCACGTGCCTTCATACACCAAGGAAACAGAACTGTTTACAGAATATAAAAAGCTGGTAAAATGGGGCTCGGAGGGGCCTCGGTAAATGATTATGCTAATTAGTTCCCGAGCAATTCAGTAGCGCCGGAGCGACGCTCAGGAATTTTGAACTCGCGTTTTTAGTGTGATTACAGATAATATTAAAATTCTATTAGTCTTCGCTTAAGAATGCCGCAAAATAGAAGATCCGACCCGTGCGTTCGGAAATGCAGGTGCTGGGTTGACTCCAACTGGCTTTTCCTAGGGTCGCCAGGTCCCTCTTCGCCATCGGCGGGAGGTTTTGGGGGCAGAGCCTGAGGAGGGCGGGGTTTGGGGAGGGGAGGGACTTCAACGCCATAGAGTCCAATGGCCAAAGCGGCCATTTTTCTCCAGGGGAACTGATCTCTCTTTTTTATATATATATAACAAAGTTTTTATTGTTTTCTCATTTTATACATTATAAATCATTTTCCATTAACACTTAACAATATATAATTGAATCTATAAAGATTTCTAATCTAAAAAATAACAAAACATAATTGACTTTCCCTTCGCTCTCTTCTGTCCATCATTAACTTGTATATACTTTTGCTAACAGTATATTCCCCCTGCTCAGTTACTTTATAAGTATCTTATTTTATCTAATTAATACACCTGTAATCATCCAAATATTTCCACTATACCAAATAAATGTGAGGGCTTAAATCAAAGAGTATCCTTTAAAATGACCCATTGAAAAATATTTTTCACAATAAATTCTCCACACCTCCCACTCCCCCCAAAAATTGTGCATTGTCAGTCTGATTCATATAAGCAGTAAGTTTCGCCATCTCCATCAATTCCATCATCTTGTGTATCCAGTCCTTCCAGGGGAACTGATCTCTATCGGCTGGAGATCAGTTGTAATAGCAGGAGGTCTCCAGTGAGTACCTGGAGGTTGGCAACCCTACCCATGGAAGGTGTCTGCCACCGCTCCTCCCAGTTCCGCAACTCTTTCAAACTGGTATAACTAGGGTTGTCAGGCTGCTCACACAGACAGAACATTATGGAGAACACTTTTCGCAGTTACAAAAGCCATTCTGGCCCCCTTCCCAACTTTCCTTTCCGGAAGATGGAAAGGTTCGAACCAGCTTTTTCGCTCTGCTTGCTCAGTTCTAAGGCCGCCAAGCCCAGATCGGGGAATTCCTGGAGATTTGGGGGAGGAGCCTGGAGAGGGCGGGGTTTGGGGAGAGGAGGGACCAGCGTAGGGTTGCCAATTGCCAGGTAGTAGCAGGAGATCTCCTGCTAATTCAACTGATCTCCAGCCGATAGAGATCAGATCGCCTGGAGGAAAATGGCCGCTTTGGCCATTGGACTCTATGGCATTGAAGTCCCTCCCCTCCCCAAACCCTGCCCTCCTCAGGCTCCGCCCCAAAAATCTCCCCTAGACCAACCCTAGTGGCAACCCTAGACCAGCGGGGTAGAATGGCATAGAGCCTACTCTCCAAAGCAGCCATTTTCTCCAGGGGAACTCATCTCTGTACTTTGGAGATCAGCTATGGTTGCCATCTCAGGGTTGGGAAATACCTGGAGATTTTGGGAGTGGAGACTGAGGAGGACGGGATTTGGGGAGGGGAGGGACCTCAGCGGGGTAGAATGCCATAGAGTCCCCCCTCCAAAGCTGCCATTTTCTCCAGGGGAACTGGGCTCTGTCGTCTGGAGATCAGTTGTAATTCCTCGAGATCTCCAGGCCACGCCTGGAGGCTGGCAACACTACGAGTCAGTTCCCTTTCTTAACTTCAGTCTCGGTCCCACATGGCTTGGGTCCATGCAGGGCCTATGGTCCCATAGAACAGCTGGGTGGCCCATCCCGCCCCATGACATTAGCAGGGGGTTCAGTACTGTGATTTTGCTCGCCTATCAAATTGTGAGACTTAGTGCAAAAAAACAGAGAAGTCTTTTTGTGGATTACTCTGCAAGCCCGGTGAGTTTTATACTTGGCAGTCGCTTCATCCTTCTGTTTCGTACGCTACCTATAACTGCCTAGGGCGGACTGGCCCTTTCAACATATAATGAAAGCTCCTGGTTGGCCACCTCTCTGGTTGGCCACCGGTGACCAAGAGTCAGCAAACTACAGGAACCGCTTGGCTAGTACCTAGCCAGCAAAGCAGGAGGAACTGATGCGTGAGCCATTGTTCATTTATACTGTCTCTGGCCAGGTGGATTTGGTTTGCTCCCAGGGTAGAGTCCTGATCCAACCCTGGTAACTGTTCTGAAGGCAGAAAGAGCTTTTTCTACAACTTTGTTGTATGGCTTTTTAAAAATCAACTTAAGAAGTACCCTAAGTCAGCGGTAACAAAAAAAGGCCTTGATAATTCCCCATGAAGCTGCCTTACACTGAATCAGACCCCTGGTCCATTAAAGTCAGTACTGTCTGCTCAGACCGGCAGCGGCTCCCCAGGGTCTCAGGCAGAGGCCTTTCACATCACCTACCTGCCCAGTCCCTTTACCTGGAGATGCTGGGGATTGAACCTGGGACCTTATGCATGCCAAGCAGATGCTCTGCCGCTGAGCCACGGCCCCTCCCTCAGTTGTTGTACATTATCTATTGAGTGAGATTAGGGAATTTGGGAGGGTAACAGATGTCCCTGCTTGTCAAGGAGGCGAAAAGGAAGGATTTGTAAATCTTGAACGTTAGGTCATTCAGAAAACCAAAATGTGACATGTGCGTTTAATGTTGACGCTAACTATGGATGTGTTTCCGGGAGTCATATATTTTCCCTGAAATATCACTGGGGTGGGAAAGGGGACAGAAGGAAGGAAAGACTGCGCATGCAGTTAAATATGGAAGCGATTTTGAAATCGTATCTTTGCGTTGTTCCTGGACATTGGGATATCCTTGCCCCAGGGCCCAAAAATCCTAGTTATGCTGCAACTAAACTCTTATCTGCACTTCTTAAAAACATAAGAAGAGCCCTGCTGGATCAGACCGAACAACCTGAAATCCTGTTTCCCTCAGGTCAAAACTAATACCGCAGAAGATCTCCAAACAATATCAAAAGTCAACATCTCCCCTTATGGTTGTACCCACAAGAATCAGCATTCAGAGATATACTGCTTCCAGACATGGAGGCTCCTCTGAGGCATTCCTGGCTTTCTTCTCCGTGAACTTTTATAATGCCATCTAAGCAGACAGCAGTCATTATGCCTTGTGGCAGTGAGTTCCATAAGTTAGTTGTGTGTTATATGAAGAGGCATTTTCTTTGGTCTGACCTTCATCTTTTTGTCCATCTCAAAATTCGGCTTGCCATCAGGCAGGTTTCGGGGGGGGGGGGGCACACACATAATTTCTTCCTCTACCAATTGTTCCTGCTTTAATTTTATTTTAACCTTCTGAGTACCCCTGTAGTAAAAATAAAGACATACAAGGCAAAGAACTTTGAATCCATCTTCCTTTCCACCTTCTTTCTGCCTTGGCCACGATAAATTCTTAATGAGCACCTGTTACAATGTTAATGGAAGTAAGATCTGTCTGTAAATAAAGAAAATTTAATAACTTAACAAGCCGGATTAAAATTCCCAACCTGGCCTTGGCTAATCTAATGCCAAACAGCAAATAGTTGCTATCTAAGCAGGAAAATCGGTTAATGCATTCACCTCCGTGTACTTTTCTTGTGATAATTAATATTTTAAAAATTTATAAAACTGAAACGGTGGGTTTGATTGTAACAAACAAAATCTCTGTCTTTAATTTACTATGAAAGGTTGGGCCGGATCCCCTTAAACGATGCTAAACTGTAAGCCGCCAGGTTCTGCCGAGGACTTGATGGTGTTTAACTTAGTTGGTCTTCGTTATATCCACATTCTTTATAATTGTATTTCAAATTACAGTTGATCGCCGATTCTGTAGCAGAGCGGAAATATGGAATGAGCACATTTTTTTTCTACTGGGGAAAATGCGCACACGCACACCCTCCCATAAATAACTTTCAAAGGTATGTCCTCTGGACATTGAGGGAATATTAACATTTGACAAATAGAAGCTGTTACATCTTAAAGTACGGCAAAAGTTATTTAAGGGAAACCAATCTGAGTTTCCGTATACAAAATGTGCGTCTCTCCAGGGCAACCATTCTCAACTATGGGCAAATATATTACAGCTGTTTAGACATTAGAACGTGGGGTGTCCAATTGGCCATATATGGGCCTGATCCAACTCCCCCCCCCCCAAAAAAAAAGCCTCTTTGCTGGGCGAGAGTTTATCAAGACGCGCTTAAAATAACATTTCTCGTGATTTCATTTGTCAGGAAAAGAAGTAATGAATCTCCGTGCGCGTTTGATCGCATTGACGCTTCGTGCATGTTCAAAAGCAGGAAATGATCTCTGCTAAGGATGCCACAAAATTTTACGGCGAACGTGTTTGACGTTTAAACTTACCGTGTTCGACTGGCTATCTGAAGTGAGCCGATCACCGAGTCTGTTCAGTCCAGCCCCAAGCAACTCGGGGGAGGGACTGTGGCTCAGTGGTAGAGCATCTGCTTGGCAGAAGGTCCCAGGTTCAATCCCCGGCATCTCCCGTTAAAGGGGCTAGGCAAGTAGGTGATGTGAAAGACCGCTGCCTGCGACCCTGCCTGCCAGTCTGAGTAGACAATACTGACTTTGATGGACCAAGGGTCTGATTCAGTATAAGGCAGCTTCATATGTTCATGTGTCAAACAGATTTATGGTGGGGTTTTTTCCCAAAACTCCCCATGTGCGAAAACGTTGCTGATGCAAAGAGATTGCCAGACATTAACATCACTAAGGAACTACTTAGACAGGCAACAAACAGTAGGCATTTTAAACATAGCATTTGTTTGTGATTTATATGATTTGTGACTTATTGAACCTATTCAAACAAATGCCTGCCAAGCAGAGGATGATATGGGGTAGAGAAGAGTAGAAATCAGTTGGGCTGTGTGGGAACATACGTGCAAGAAAAGCCCATTTCCCCATACTGCATTGTTAGGAAGGAGCTCAGGGAAGCAACCAACTAAACCAACTAAACCAACCACAAACAAGTCAACGAACAGGTCTGTCGAAAAGCTGGTTCCTGGTTTGCGACTGGCAAACAGGGAGGGAACCAAACAGACAGGCATTTGAGCAGGCAGCTGTTTAAACATACCATGAAATCGGGCACAAATCATATAAATTGGTCTTAAATAAATGCTGCTGTTGTTGTTTTTTTAATCCTACAATTTGGTGTTAATCAAAGTAGCAACATCAATGGCTGCCTTTGTTTTTGCACAAGTGCAGTTGTGGGAGGAGGAGGAGGAGAAAAGGAAGAAGAGGAGGAAGAGGAAGAAGAAGAAGACACAGCCGAGACACAAGAGGGATACAATAAAATTACTGCAGAAGAACAAAAATGCCCATTTTGTCCGGATCAAATAGACTCCCTAGCCCACATTGTTTTAGCATGTCCACAAAATAATATTGGCACGAAATAAATAAATCACTCCCTGGATAAAACAGCTAAAGACACTTTCTGAGAAGCGGATGCTGCGTTATCTGCTGTCTAATAGATCGGTCAATTGGGTGAGAGATGTAGCAACTTTTCTTTTCATAGTGTCAAGATAACAGAATAACAGACAATCGTCTTCTCCTCCCCACAACAGACACCTTGTGAGGAAGTTGGGCCTGAGAGAGTTCGGAGAGAACTGTGATTGGCCCAAGGTCACCCAGCAGGATTCATGCGGAGGAGCGGGGAAACCGAACCCGGTTCTCCAGATTAGAGTCTGCCACTCCTAACCACTACGCCACGCTGGGGAAACGCCGACACAAACTTTTGGGGCAGTTGTTTGAAGCATTTGGTGCTGAACCGGACAGACCTGGTGATAGGCTCATGTCTAGTAATCACAGTCGCACAAGGCAAGTACGATGCTCGGACGTGTTTAACACAAAATTCACTTCATTCTTAGTGTCTCTTGATTGTGTGTGTGTGTTAAGTGCCGTCAGGTCGCTTCCGACTTATGGCGACCCTATGAATGAAAGTCCTCGAAAATGTCCTATCTTTGACAGCCTTGCTCAGATCTTGCAAATTGAAGGCTGTGGCTTCCTTTATTGAGTCAATCCATCTCTTGTTGGGTCTTCCTCTTTTCCTGCTGTCCTCAACTTTTCCTAGCATGACTGTCTTTTCCAGTGACTCTTGATTACATAAGAATATAATAATATAAGAAAAGCCCTGCTGGATCAGACCAAGGCCCATCAAGTCCAGCAGTCTGTTCACACAGTGGCCAACCAGGTGCCTCTAGAAAGCCCACAAACAAGATGACTGCAGCAGCATTGTCCTGCGCCTAGTATATTAGGTATGCTCCTCTGACCCTGGAAAGAATAGGTATGCATCATGACTAGCATCTATTCTAACTAGTAGCCATGGATTGCCCTCTCCTCCATGAATATGTCCCCTCCCCTCTTAAAGCCTTCGAAGTTGGTAGCTATCACCACATAAGAACATAAAAAAAGCTTTGCTTGATCAGACCAAGGCCCATCAAGTCTGCTCACACAGTGGTCAACCAGGTAATAAAGAACTTACCGATGTGGTTCCCATATCCCTGCGACTACGGTGGCCACACCTAGCAAAGAAGGTTGACTGTGACCCTGGCCAAAGTATAGTACCCCGCTCATGTGCGTCTGGTGTGAAAACCACCTTTGGGGACCTTGAAATAAAGTTATCTCTGTCTTGGTTTCTCCTGCGGGTCTAGAACCCTCGCCAACATAACTTGGGTGCAAGGCATCCAGGGGATTTTTCCCCCGTTTCTCCTTACCTCTCTTGAGAGGCTGTTCTGCTAGGGTTGCCAACCTCCAGGCACTAGTTGGAGACCTCCTGCTGTTACAACTGATATCCAGCCAATAGAGATCAGTTCCCCTGGAGAAAAATGGCCGCTTTGGCAATGGGACTCTATGGCATTGCAGTCCTTCCCCTCCCCAAACCCCGCCCTCCTCCGGCTCCACCCCAAAAACCTCCCACCGGTGGCAAAGGGGGACCTGGCAACCCTATGTTCTACCGAAAACGGAGCCATCTGATGGGAATAAAGGCTGCGTGGCACGACCATCGACTCAAGAGCCTTGAAAAGATTTTAGCAAAATGCATTTCCCCGGGAGCTTTTTCCCCACCACCACCACCGGTGTTTTCTGTGACTAAATGCATTCTCGGGTATAAACAACCAAAACAGACTTCGTTCATCCATCTGTGTTTCCCCCCCCCAAAAAAAAAAACCCAGAAAAGAGCCCATTTAATACATAGTGGTGTAACCACTTAGCTCAGTCATTTTTCATTGTTTGACCTCACTTTTAATTAGAGACTAAATTATTAATGCCGTTTGATAGGAAACTAACTACTGGAGCCCGCCGCCTCTTTCGGGCCCGCTCCCAGGAACGGCGCGTTCGGGCTTTTGTAAATTTCAAATAAAACTCAAGTGGCCGGAGGAGGCGGGAAGGGGAAAAAATAAATAAAAACAATTTACATTCTCCAAAACTCCCATCCATCAAGAGTCTGGTTCGAAACTGCAGCGGAGTTGACGGCAGATTTCCCCATTCCCCCACCACCACCACCAAGAAAATCAGCGAGGGAAAATAACAAAATTATAAGTTCCCTCCGAGACTGACTCCCCGAAGATCTTTTCAAGAACTTCTGTAGCTCTATTAAAAAAACAACAAGATAGCAGTCGTTCTAATCATAATCTTTACGATCGTTTGAAGAAACTGTATCGCTGTTTCCTCTTGAAAGACAGGCTTCTGGGGCTATTAGTAACAAACCAGTGAAGTGAACCCATAGGAATATTGGGGCTTTGGGGGGGGGGAATGGCCCGGCTGTTAATAACACGAACGTCTTGCATATACATCCGCTTCTGATGTAGACATTGGCGGGCCGGCTCAGTTCTGCTCGAGAAAGGTTGTCGCAGAACTGGATTTCTGGGTGTGAATTCCCCCCCAAACATCCAGATGGGGTTCGGGAATCTTCCAGCACTGAGGAGGAGGAAGAGGAGGAGGAGGAGGAGGAGGAGGAGGAGAAGGAGGAGGAGGAGGAGGAGGAGGAGGAGGAGGAGGAGAAGAAGAAGAAGAAGAAGAAGAAGAAGAAGAAGAAGAAGAAGAAGAAGAAGAAGAAGAAGAAGAGGAGAAGGAGAAGGAGAAGGAGAAGGAGGAGGAGAAGAAGAAGGAGGAGGAGGAGGAGGAGAAGGAGAAGGAGGAGGAGGGAGGAGGGAGGAGGGAGGAGAAGAAGAAGAAGATGACTCCAAGACTCCACCCTTTGAAGGGTGGAGACTTGGCAACTCTACCTTATGAACCCCATGCGGGCAGTCATCCCTCCCTGCAAGGTACATGTATTTTATTTCACGGATATCCCCTCCTTTTGCCTGCGGAACTCAAGGCAACAAGATATGGGGAATTCAAGGGAACATGAATATGGTTCCAAGATAGAAGAAGAAGAGTTGGTTTTTATATGCCGCCTTTCTCTACCACTTAAGGAAGAATCAAACCGGCTTACAACCGCCTTCCTTCTCCCTCCCCACTACGGACACCCTGTGACGTAGGTGGGGCTGAGAGAGCTCTAAGAGTTGTGACTAGCCCAAGGTCACCCAGCTGGCTTCATGTGGAGGAGTGGGGAAAACAACCCGGTTCAGCCCCCAAATTCAAATGCCACCTCAGCCAAGAATGTGGAGGATAACAACCCTGGCCTACTTTGCAGGGTTGGCATAAGGAAAGCTGAAATAACCTTTCATTTTGAATAGGGCTTACCCAGAAGACCTTTGAACATGCTGACTTGAAAGTAAGCCCCACTGAAATCGAGGGGACCTACTTTTGAGTAAACGCCGGGATTAGGCACAAGCCGTTCTAAAAACGGGGGTTATTTGAAAGACATTCTCCAAAGTCCTTCAGAGTCTCAGTTCCCCACCTCTGGAGTCACTCGAGCTAATTCTCTAAGGTCCTGAGTCAAATATTCCATCATTTTAAAAGATTATTAAATATCTTTTTTGGGGGGAAGGGATTATAATTGTGTTCCTGATTATACAACTAATATATCTATTTATCTACCCGGATCACAAATAGCCAGACCGTAATGATGATTGAAATATATAATCCCCCCCAAAGATAGTTAGACTAATTTAAACTACCCTCCGCTTAATTAAAGAAAGTCAGAGGATTAGATTTCAGATTCAAGATGCAAGGGGGAAAGAAAGGAGAGTCAAAGTTATGCTACGCGAGACCCAATTTCGTCCCTCTTGAGGATCTAAAAGCTGAGAATCGGGGAAAGCTAAGAGTTGGGTGGAGGGCCAAAGGTCAAGCGACCCACAATTTCAGGGGGGCATAGATTCAGATTTAGCCTGGAGTAACACTGCATAGGATTGCACTGATATTCTGCTACACTTCTGGCTACTGAGTCCTCGGTACGTGGGGAAGGGCAGAGCTTAGAGGTAGAGGGCATGCAGATAGGGTTGCCAGGTCCCTCTTCGCCACCAGCGGAAGGTTTTTGGGGCAGAGCCCGAGGAGGGCAGGGTTTGGAGAGGGAGGGACTTCAATGCCATAGAGTCCAATGGCCAAAGCGGCCATTTTCTTCAGGGGAACTGATCTCGATCGGCTGGAGATCAGTTGCAATAGCAGGAGATCTCCAGCTAGTACCTGGAGGTTGGCAACCCTACATGCAGAAGGTCCCAGGTTCAATCCCCAATAAGAAAAACAGGTGGGTCAGTTAGTGTTGGGGGGATGCCTGGAGATTTGTGGTGGAGCCTGGAGAAGGCGGGGTTTGGGGAGGGGAGGGACCTCAGTGGGTTATAATGCCATAGAGTCCACCCTCCAAAGCAGCCATTTTCTCCAGGGGAACTGATCCCTGTTTTCTGGAGGTCAGTTGTAAATCTGTGAGATCTCCAGGCAACCCTGGAGTTTGGCAACCCTAGCCAGTCAACCCTCAGCCTCCCTCGCTTTAAAAGCATCTTTCAAACCCGCAGAGTTCAGTACCAGTGCCTTGGAGACAGGCATGAAAGAAGGCTGCTACTGAGTACTGGTGAAAGGGTTGCCAACCTCCAGGTACTAGCTGGAGATCTCGCGCTATATACAACTGATCTCCAGCCGATATAAATAACTTCACTGGGAGAAAATGGCCACTTCGGCAATTGGACTCTATGGCATTGAAGTCCCTCCCCTCCCCAAACCCTGCCCTCCTCAGGCTCCGCCCCAAAATCCTCCCGCTGGTGGCAAAGAGGGACGTGGCAACCCTAACAGGTAAGGAAGGGGTCCAGGTGATAACTCTCACCTTCTGCTTCAAGCCTCCCCAAAGGAGGATTATTATTATTATAGTTGTTATTACTTTCACTTCTTCTTAGAGTAGGGTTGCCAACCTCCACGTAGTAGCTGGAGATCTCCTGGGATTACGACTGATCTCCAGGCAACAGAGATCAGTTGACCAGGAGAAAATGGTCAGTTTGGAAGGTGGACTCTATGGCATTTTACCCCAGTGAAGCCCCTCCCTTCCCCAAACCCCATCCTTCTCAAGCTTTGCCTGGAAAATCTCCAGGTATGTCCCAAGCCAGAGCTGGCAACCCTATCTTTGAGAGGAACTGCCAATCAGACCAGATCCACTGTCAGGCTGAGTATAAAAGCAGTTTTATCAGCCCACTCCTGTTTCAAGCAACCACTATGCAATCAGAAGGACTAGAAACTTGCATTTGTGTATTTAAATAAAAGAGAAAGCTCTGGTTTTGTTGGGGGGGGGGGAGTCCGCCCTAGTTTATGTGCTCGCAGAGTGGCAGCAGTCATAAGAATATATGAACATAAGAAAAGCTCTGCTGGGTCAAACCCAGGCCCATCAAGTCCAGCAGTCTGTTCACACAGTGGGCAAGCAGGTGTCTCCAGGAAGCCCACAAACAAGACTGCAGCAGCATTATCCTACCTGTGTTCCAAAGCACCTAATATAATGGGCACGCTCCTCTGATCCTGGAGAGAATAAGTATGCATCATGACTAGCATCCATTTTTACTAGCAGCCTTGAATGCCCCTCTTAAAGCCTTCCAAGTCAGCAGCCGCCGCCACATCCTGGGGCAGGGAGTTCCACAATTTAACTAGGTGCTGTGTGAAGGAAGACTTCCTTTTATCTGTTCTGAATCTCTCGCCCTCCAGCTTCAGCGGTCACGTAGCCCTTCTGCAGACACCTGGGAAGGGAGCTACCGTCTCATCAATCGAGATGGGAATGATTGCAGAAAAGCAACTCTCCCCCCCCCCCAAAAAATTATTCCTACCAACCTCCACCCCGATGCAAAATCCACCACTTTTTACCTTCCTTCAGCAGTTCTCGGAACTGCCAATATTGAGCTAGGCCCAAGCGATCTGTTTGTCTTCCTCCCACTGACAATAAATCCAATCACTCTTCAGACGGGTAAATAGAATTGATCGGGGTCCCCGCTGTAGCCCCCCGCTCCGCCTGCTCCATCCTTCTTGCCTATAGGCCAAAAACTCTTCTTCCCATAATGAGACACACTGCGAGGAGGAAACTGGGACGATTACCCCTCTTGCTTTTAAGCTACTGATTGTGGAGACGGCTTTTTGTCATTAGTGGTAAATTCATCAACAGGTAGAGGGGGAGAAAGAGAAAGAGAGGAGAAACTGCTGTCGACCAGGTAGATAGTTTGTTTAAGGCAGGGGAGAACTCAGCCAAAACCCAAATTAGTTTCATGGAGGGAGAGAGAAGGGCTACTACAGCGGAGTCACGCAAAGGCAGATCAACTTGGGGGAGAAGAATTACTACTCCCTCCCTCCCCAGAAGTCAAACTTCAAGAACTTGGAGACTTCAATCAACGACGAGATGGAAGGCAGAGATGGTTCAGGCAAAACAGGTGGGTTGTGGACACTTTGTCAATGGTCGGTGTCTGGGTTTCTCCTGCAAACCCACAGAACAGTGGACTTAAAGAGGTATTTAAGTACATTCCCCCTTCTCCAGAGATGTCCTGGGAATGCTGTTCTGTCAATCAGAGGCTATTAGGCTGGTGGTGGAGAAGAAAGAAGGAAGAAGGAAGAAGGAAGAAGGAAGAAGAAGAAGAAGAAGAAGAAGAAGAAGAAGAAGAAGAAGAAGAAGAAGAAGAAGAAGAAGAAGAAGAAGAAAGAGGAGGAGGAGGAGGAGGAGTTGGTTTTTATATGCCGACTTTCTCTACCACTTAAGGCATCAGACTGGCTTACAATCGCCTTCCCTTCCCCTCCCCACAACAGACACCCTGGGAGGTAGGTGGGGCTGAGAGAGCTCTAAGAGAGCTGTGACTAGCTCAAGGCCACCCAATTGGCTTCATGTGTAGGAGTGGGGAAAACAACCCGGTTCACCAGATTAGCCTCCACCGCTCATGTGGAGGAGTGGAGAATCAAACCTGGTTCTCCAGATAGAGTCCACTGCCCTTAACCACTACACCACGCTGGCTCTCTTTGGTGGGCAATGGAGGAGAAATGGCATCCCGAGATGCCGCGATGTCACTTGCAGCTGCATAACTGGGAGTCACGTTGCCACGTTGTGCAAGACTCTAGGATTCACCCGGAACATTGTGGTTTTTACCACCGAGTATCAGGTGAATCCTAGAGTGCCGTCCATGGTGGTGAGGTCACTTCTTGTTATGCAGCGGGAAAGGGACATTGTGATGTTGGGAGACACTGCTGGGAAAAGTTCTGCCCCCGCCAGTGTCCGAGGGGTTGTCAACTGAGGGCTGCATACCCTAGGGGTTATGGTTCTCTTTCTCACTAAAAGTCCTCGGCACCCTTGCCGAACTATTCATTTACTTCATTTATACTCTTTTCTCCCCAGTGTGGACCCCAATCAACTTAACATCATTCTCCCCTTCTCAGTTTATCCTTACAATAACCTTGTGAGGTAGGTTAGACTGAGGGTGGGTGACTGGCCCAGATCACCCACTGAGCTTCCATTGCAGAGTGGGGATTCGAACCTGGGTCTCCCGGTTCCTACTCCAACACTAGGAACTGATTAGCAGATTAGGGCCCTGGGTGGCACAAGTCAAAATCCCTACTTCTGCCAGGGAAGCTCACTGCATGACCTTGACACAAACTGTGGGCCTGGCCTACTTCGCACGGCTGTTGTTGCGAGAGAACGAAGGATGGAATAATGATGTTCCTTCGAGTCCTGATGGGGGGAGGAAAGTTGAATATAAATAAATAAATGCAAAACAGAACAGGAGGCGTTTGAAAGAGCCCTGTCTTATACTAAAAAAGGAATCCTCTCCACGACCGAATGAGCTCACCTCACTACGCTCCTTTCATTGTGCAAGTGCGAAGAGGATGGGAAGCAATGGAAACCTTGCTCTCTAAGCATGCGCACTAGGAGCAGGTCTTTCAAAGCACCGAGGCACAGTGTGCAGTGCCGTTTTGCATGGGGTTGCCAAATACCTGGAGATCTGGGGGGGAGAAGCCTGAGGAGGGCGGGGTTTGGGCAGGGGAGGGACTTCCGTGGAGCATAATGCCATAGAGTCCACCTTCCAAAGTGGCCGTTTTCTCCAGGGGAACTGATCGCCGCCGCCTGGAGATCAGTTGTACATAAGAACATAAGGAAAGCCACACTGGATCAGACCCAGGCCCATCAAGTCCAGCAGTCTGTTCACACAGTGGCCAACCGGGTGCCTTTAGGAAGCCACAAACAAGACGACTGCAGCAGCACCATCCATTGTAATAGCAGGAGCTCTCCAGCCACCTCCTGGAGGTTGGCAACCCTAGCTTTGCAGTTTTGTTTCGAGGGGCTGTGTGATGAATTGCAGGAGGGGGTTGCGTGTTTGTGTGTCTGTTTCTCAAAGCATACCCTTCATCCAAAAAGAACAAACCTTCCTCTCCCCGTTTTCCGGGAGGGCAGGCAGTCGAGGAGGAAAGGGGTATAATGAACAGAAGCGACTCTTCGGTGTGGCACGGGGGCAGAAACTCGGGACAGTGACCCTTTGGGTGAAAACGCATGGTCCCTTTATCCTCCTTTAATCCTTGTTTTAGCCAGGATCGAGCGCACATTAAGCGAAACGCATGCGTTCGATCCTGGCTAAATCCTGGCTGAAACAGGGATTAAAGGAGGATAAAGTGACCGTGCGTTTTCACCCTTTGTGAGATCTCTGAGAAGGACAACGGACAGAAACAAGGGCCAGCGAAAATAAATGTTGCCGATATGGTCACCCAGGGGCAGGCCAGGAAGAAAGATCGTGTGAAAAGGGGCCAGCTATCGATAACTTTTCCAGAACGGATGCTGAGCTGTCCTTCCAGTTTCTTAATTTTTTTTAAATCAGATTTAAGGGTCCTGGGGACCCGACTTCATAATTCTTCCTTAACGCCGACCGGCTACCGTTCCATCGCTTTATGATTTGCGGCCTTAGGTTTCGAGCAAAAAAACGGAGACAGGGTTTCTGGACTGTTTTTGAAAAAACCCGCTCGCCTTTCCCTTATGCTTCTCCTCCCCATCCCAGCCACCCAGGTTCCTCCGATCCAGTGAAACGTCGAGTGGAGACAGCCTGGGGAGGGGATATAGCATGGGTTCTTTTGGGGGGGGGGACAGCTGAAAACTTTACAAGAACTCATCCGTGGGACCCGCGTGCGGTACTTAACTCTTCTTTAATCAAGTGAATAATTTAAAAAAAGAAAGAAGTTGACCGTCAATTAATTAATTAAATAATGGATCCGTTCTACTTTCAGGCCCAGCTCCTCTCCCAGCCCTCCTTCTCTTTACCCCCTCCCCATCTGTATTTTCTTAATCACCCTGGCTTCGAATAATGACCCTCCTCCGGGGTTGCCAGGCAACCGCCTCCTAGTTTAAACAACCAGCAGCTGTCTCCCATCAGTACCAGTCGGGAGGGATGCGATGGGGGGGAAAGCCGGGACCGCGCGAAAGGGCTTGCTGACCCCTCTGCCTCTCCCCTTCCCCGACCTTGCGAGCGGAAGACACACAAAAAAACCCCGCAACAACAACCTGCAGAGGTGGACCGGATTAGAAAACCACCCGAGCCACCTCTTCGGAGCGGAGGGGGTTCCCCGGACCCGGCTGGCCTGTTCGGTTTCCCAGGAATCTCAACTTTCTTTTGAGAACCCTTTGGAAAGGATCGCGTGTCCGAACCCTTCTGGTTGCGGGAAAGACTCTTTGAAATCTCAGCAGCCGGCATTGGCTGCCCCATAAAAGATCCCCAGTGGGGTTAAGGTTTGGAAGGGTATTAGGGAAAGCAAGGGGCAGCATGCAGGTAGTGTAATGCCCGGATATAAGGGCTTGTTTAGAACACTGTGTATTCATACGCACACACATGGAAGTTTTGGGAAGTTGGCATCCGGGAGCCATGAACCAACAAATCATGCTCTCTGTGCTTGGTACGGCCTTTCACCAGTAGAGAGCTCTGAATTACCTTCATCTTTAGGTATGTGGTTTCTAGTTACTAAGATCACAAGACCCAGAACTTGCTTAGAGACAGCCTTCGGCCAATATCTATGGCCATGCTAATTAGAGTGAAGTAGACACTTAATGTGCATTGGGGGTTTTGTGTATCAGTCTGATTGTCAGCAGCCATGGGCCTGCCCCATGCAAATGCATAAATGATACTGACTTTCCTTTGTTTCTCTGGCGAGTGACTGCATCTTATTTGTGGGTTATTTCACCCCAGGGTCTCTGTTTAGCTAAATAAAGAACTGTTGCTTATTTTAACCTCCTCCTAGTAGTCTTCATTGGACTCTATAAGACAACCAGGGCACTTCAGTAGCAGGCTGACTTTACGTAGTCTATGCAGGTAACAGGATTCCGCTTCTCTGGCAGCAGAATTCGGGTTTTGCTGGTGCACTGTTCACTCGTTCTTTTAGGCACAGGCAAGTCAAATCATGCAGATTGTAGGCTGGCTTGACATAATTTATGCAGGTCCCAGAATTCCAGTTCTCTGGGAGCAGAATCCAGGTCACGCTGGCGCAATATTCGCTTTTTCTTTTAGGCAAAAGCAAAGGAAATCATGCAGATTGTAGGCTGGCTTGACATAATGCCCGCAGGTCACAGAACTCCGCTTCTCTGGCAGCAGAATCCAGGTTATGCTGGCGCAGAATGATGGCGGCAAATGCAGTCAAGTTGCAGCCAATTTACAGCGACCGCATAGGCAAGAGATGAGCAGAGGTGGTTTGCCGCTATCTGTCTCTGCGTAACGACCCTGGACTTCCTTGGTGGTCTCCCATCCAAGGACTTAGTAGGGCCAACTCTTCTTGGCCTCCAAGATCAGATGAGATTGGGCTATCCTGGGCCATCCACGTCAGGGCAAGAGACAAACAGAAGTGGTTTGCCATTGCCTGCCTCCCTGGACTTCCTTGGCGGTCTCCCATCCAAGGACTAACAAGGGCTGACCCTGCTTAGCTTCTGAGATCTGATGGGCTAGCCTACAACTTCCATATCAGGGCCCGGGCCAACAGTCCCCCCCTTTCCCCCCCTGTTCCTTGCCATTTAATAGGGTCTAGCAACTTGCCCTCCGTTTGTTTGTCGAAGGGAAAGAGGATCATCAAAGAGGTCACAATTGACTTCACGCCTCTAGACCTGTTGTCCAAAGATTTTGGATGGGGTAGAGCATCCTCCTACAAGATTCTTCCCAATTTACCCAGGACCCCTAGAATATTGCCATTGGCTTGAGCTGCCTGCCAGCTTTTCCCGGCCCCCTGAATTTACGTAAACCCGGCACGCGGAGAAAGAGAGAATCATTCCGCCTCCTTTTGCATCTTGGTTCCTTCCTCTGTATTGTTGCCAAATGTGTCTCTGCCCCCAGGCCCTGCTGTAAATGAGATGTTACATCTGCAGCGAGCTAAGCAAACACTATATAAATGAATTAATAAGGAGATAAATAAGGGGACGGGAAAGCTGGCGGGCCTAGTCGGAAGCTTCTATAGCCAAGGGGTCCGGAATAAGGGGTTGCACTCTTCTTGACCAGGAAGAAGTTTGAAACAGGGATTATTGTAGCACCCGAAAGACTAGCAGGTTTACCGTGGCTACGGTTGCCAACCTCCAGGTACTAGCTGGAGATCTCCTGGAATTACAACTGATCTCCAGCTGACCGAGATCAGTTCGCCTGGAGAAAGGTGGATTCTATGGCACTGTACCCCCTTGAAGCCCCTCCCCTCCCCAAACCCCGCCCTCCTCAGGCTCCGCCCTGAAAATCTCCAGGTATTTCCCAACCTGGAGCTGGCAACCCTAACTGTGGCATAAGCATTCATGAAAGTCCCCTTCGTGGAACGCATAGAATTTGTCCTCTGTTGGGAGCTATATATGTATATAAAAATAAATAAATATTTTAAACACTTTTTAAAATTTGACTTATACCTTGCACCTTTCTCGGCCAGGCCGGGCTCAGGACAGCTTCCAACAATAAATAGATATACATTATAAAATTAAAACGTATCATTTGAAAGCCATAACTTCTAATCTGATTTTACAAGATGGCGTCCTGTACTACGTAGCCACCCTGTATAGGGGTAACAATAGCAGAAGAAAAAAAGCAAGAGTCAAGTAGCACCTTTAAGCCTAACATTTCTGGCAAGGTACTAGCTTTCATAAGTCACAGCTCACTTCTTCAGATACCTTCACAGCTAGGGTTGCCAACCTCCAGGTACTAGCTAGAGATCTCCCACTATTACAACTGATCTCCAGCGACAGAGATCAGTTCACCAGGAGAAAAAGGCCACTTTGGCAATTGGACTGTACGGCATTGAAGTCCCTCCCCTCCCCAAACCCTGCCCTTCTCAGGCTCCACCCCAAAAACCTCCCACTGGTGGCAAAGAGGGACCTGGCAACCCTGTTCACAGCTCACTTCTTCAGTTCAGGCTGGCCCACTCTTGGCAGATCTCGGAAGCTAAGCAGGGTCAGCCCTGGTTAGTACTTGGATGGGAGACCACCAAAAAAGCCCAGGGTTGCTATGCAGAGGCAGGCAATGGCCAACCACCTCTGTGCGTCTCTTGCCCTGATCTGGATAACCCAGGCTAGCCCGAGCTTGTCAGATCTCAGAAGCTAAGCAGGGTTAGCCCTGGTCAGTATTTGGATGGGTGGCAACCAAGGTTTTGGGGAGGGGGGAGACTTCAATGCCATAGAGTCCAATGGCCAAAGCGGCCTTTCACTCTAGGTGAACTGATGTCTATTGGCTAGAGATCAGTTGTAATAGCAGGAGATCTCCAGCTAGTACCTGGAAGTTGGCAACCCTAGCTTAGGCATAAGTAACGTTCTTTTTTGTCAAATACCCATGCACTAGGGTTGCCAACTTCCAGATAGTAGCAGGAGATCTCCTGCTATTACAACTGATCTCCAGCCAATAGAGATCAGTTCACCTGGAGAAAATGGCCGCTTTGGCAATTGGACTCTATGGCATTGAAGTGCCTCCCCTCCCCAAACCCTGCCCTCCTCAGGCCCCGCCCCTAAAACCTCCCGCCAATTTCCAAGAGGGACCTGGCAGCCCTACCGTGCACCCAAAAAAATATCCCAATTCCCAAAATCCAGAGGGTAAACTTTGCAAGACCAAAGGAAGGATGGGAAAGAATCTAGGGAGGAACTGAATATCAGTCGCGAAAACCACCTCTATATGGTTGGGGTGAGGAGGAATATTGGCCAGAGTGGAGTATGTGATTATTTACGCCAAATTAAGAAAACTATCCAATTTGCTCGCCATCTCCTTCCATGGGATTTTATTATTTCCCTCCCTGATTTTAATATTCGCTAAATGAATTACGATCAAGCCAGGTAGTTTGTCAATAGTTTAATACAACTCATTAACTTTCAATTGTTTTCGCCTGGCTTTTTTTTTTTGTGGGTGGGGGTTCTTCCGCTCCCCCCTTTCTTTCCCTCTCTCCTCCTCTTCTTTTCCTGAATAGCTTATTTTCCCAAATCTAGCACAGCCTGGTGTTTATAATAAATAAAACCGAGAGGGTGATTTGAAAACCAGCTCGGTGTAATATTATATTATTGACTCTTTTTGGAGTCGGCTGGGTTGGGGGTTTGTTTTGAGATCCCCCCCATTTCCCCCCCTCTATTCTTTCCTTTTTTTACCTGCCTCTCTCTCTCTCTTTCTCCCTCATCTGTTCCGTGAATTGTACAACGTAACTAGAACTGAAGCAGTACATTTCTTCAAACAATGCTTTCCCCGATTCCATTTGTAATGGAATTGGAGGGAGAAAATGTAATTGTGTGTTAAACACGAGGCAGCCATACATGAAGATAAGGAGGGCCCCGGTAACATTGGCTGGTTATGGAAATCCAGCGCCAGCCAAGGAGATACCGGAGGTCTATTTGGGAGTTAAACGGTTCTCTCTCACTTTTCTCTTTTGTAGGAGAAACAGAGAAATTTATTTATTTACTCTCCTGCCTTACGGAGCCGGGCATGCCACAGCGAGATGTAAGAGGAAAACCTCTTAACACCATGAAATGACTCCCAGATCGTACAGCAATTTTCAAGGCGGGCTCAAGAATCGGGGAGGGCCCACATGTATTCCCAGAAGGGACGGGGTGACCTGTATAGTTAAATGGTGGCGCTCCCTGCCCCGGGATGTGGTGATGGCTGCCAACTTGGAAGGCTTGAAGAGGGGAATTGACATGTTATGGAGGAGAGGGCTATCCATGGCTATTAGTAAAAATGGATACTAGTCGCGATGCATCCCTATTCTCTCCAGGATCAGAGGAGCAGGCCTATGGTGTTATGATCTATAACAACATATAGGGAGATCTCCAGGCCACATCTAGGAGGTGGAATTCCCACTTCTCTGGCAAGCTCAGGTTTCACTCAGTGTGAGTGTGGATTCTTTAATTAAAATGGCTAGCGATATATTGAAAAATCACAACCAAAGATCAGTTAGAAGCAACAACCGCCTGACTTTCACCCCCAATTAAGGGAGAAACCCTAAGCAGGTCTTCTTGGAAGTAAGTTGCGTTTTATTCAGCAGGGCTTCCTTCCAGGAAAGCATTTTTAGGGTTGCAGGCTCAGTTAGTTGGCTGAAAGATGCCTGGATGGATGCCTGGATGGATAGATGGATAGATAGATAGATGGATGGATGGATGGATGGATGGATGGATGGATGGATGGATGGATGGATGGATGGATGGATGGATGGATAGATGGATAGATAGATGGATAGATAGATGGATAGATAGATGGATAGATAGATGGATAGATAGATGGATGGATAGATAGATGGATAGATAGATGGATGGATGGATGGATGGATGGATGGATGGATGGATGGATGGATGGATGGATGGATGGATGGATGGATGGATGGATGGATAGATGGATAGATGGATAGATGGATAGAGCAAAATTCACAACAGAATTCAAATGCCAACTCATGAGAAGAAGAAGGAGGGGGAGGAGAAGGAGGAGTTGGTTTTTATATGCCGACTTTCTCTACCTCTTAAGGAAGGATCAAGCTGCCTTACAATCACCTTCCCTTCCCCTCCCCACAACAGACAACCTGTGAGGTAGGTGGGACTGAGAGAGCTCTAAGAGAACTGTGACTAGCCCAAGGTCACCCAGCTGGTCTTATGTGTAGGAGTGGGGAAACCAACCCAGTTCACCAGATTAGCACCTGCCACTCGTGTGGAGGAGTGGGGAATCAAACCACTCCAAACCACCGCTCTTAACCAGTACACCACACTGGCTCTCATAGGGAAGATTATTTTTTTAAAAAAAGTATATCTTAAGCATGTTGGCTACAGTTGCTTTTTATACTGCAAAGTAGGTATGATAATGTTTACAATACTGGTCAGTCACCCTGGTAATTTGATTTTTTTTAAAGCAAAAAGACATACGGATTTAGTATGCGTGAACTATTACACAGGCCTGGTTAATTGTTTATTACAATCCCTCAATGAACAGAAGGATAGGTAGTTAGCTAGCCTGGGGTGGGGTATGACGGGCCTGGTCTCTTTTCCTCCCTAAGGGTCATCTTTGCAGGAGCGACTGCCTTCTCTTTCCCCGAAAAGACTGAAACCAATAATCTGGTTGAGTTGTTCGTAAGAACATAAGAAAGACCCTGGTGCAGGGGTCGGCAAAGCGCGGCCCCCGAGCCGCAAGTGGCTCTTTGGGCCCCTGAGTGCGGCTCTTCCCACGTGCGGGCACGCAGGTCGTGAATGTCGGTCGAGACGGGGGGCGGGGGGGAACGAGACGAATACCAGCATGGCAGTACCAAAAGGGAGCGGGAGAGAGTCTGCGCAGGAGGCGCTCGCATGACGAAGCAGCGACTGAGTGCTGCTGATGATGGCGGGCCTGCTGTGGGGATTGGGTTTTTTGTTGTTGTTTTTTTATTGCTTTTATAATGAAACATACAATAATAATAATAATAATAATAATAAAATCATAATCCAGTACAACAAAAAACATAAAATACAAAAACATATACAGAGCACTAATACGCTACTAATACATTATTGTTTACTATCTTTACTTTTAGAAAAGCCTATAGTGCCCTAAACCCTACCATCCACCACTGTGCCCTTCACCATTGGACTTCCAGCGAAGTGTTATGACAGTATATAAAAACCTATTATTATAATCATTAATTAAAAATCACATTGAACTATAATTCATTAACTATACCTTTAAAATCTGTTTTTGCCAATTTATCCCAATATGCGGTAGCCAGGATTGGGGTTTTTTTAAGCAGCGGAGGGAGAGGCCGCCGTGTCGATATTTGTACGGTAAGCCCACGTTTTCTTTTAGGATTGGGAGGGGTTGTGACGGAGCATCCCAGCCTCTAATTCGCATTGCGCCAAAGGACGCGCGTTGCGCCAGAGCGCAGCGCTCCCTGCAGTGTAGAGGGGGGCTTGCCAACGACGGAGGGGCCTAAGCCCCGAGGCGCCCTCCCTGGCCCCTCGGCCAGTTCACAGCACAAGTGGTCTGCTTTGAAAGACCTGGAGAAGGAAGACATGATGATTTTTAACACCTGGAATAGTATTCCTGACTCATATGATCAGTTGAAAAAACTAGCGTTTGCTGCTCTTTCCCTTTTCGGTTCTACATATTCATGCGAGCAAGCTTTTTCAAGCATGAACCTTATCAAGAGTAAATTGAGAAGTCGTCTTATTGATGAGAACCTGGAATCGTGCCTAAAATTAAAAATAACAACAGACAAACCTGACTTACCCAAACTTTCCAAGGAGATGCAAGGCCATTGTTCACATTAAGTGTTTGTCAGTCATTGTCATGATTTAATGTTATGGATACGTTACTTACAATTAAATTTTTATCACTAAATAAGATCATTATTAAGTATGATGTCAAGTTTCATTCAGTGTACCTATAGTTTAATTAAGACTTAAAACTTTAATTAAAGTTTGTTAAGTTAATAAACAGTGTACCTACCTATATATTTTAAGTTTAAAAAATTTGGCTCTCAAAAGAAATCTCAGTCGTTGTACTGTTGATATTTGGCTCTCTTGACTAATGAGTTTGCCGACCCCTGCCCTGGTGGATCAGACCAAGGTCCATCAAGTCCAGCAGTCTGTTCACACAGCGGCCAACCAGGTGCCTCTAGGACGCCCCACAAACAAGACAACTGCAGCAGCATTATCCTGCCTGGGTTCCACAGCACCCAATATAATAGGCATGCTCCTCTGAGAGTGCAGAGAATAGGAATGCATCATGACTAGTATTTATTTTTGACTAGCAGCCGTGAATAGCCCTCTCCTCCATGAACATGTCCACTCCCCTCTTAAAGCCTTCCAAGTTGGAAGCCATCACCACATCCTGGGGCAGGGAGTCCCACAATTTAACTATGCATCCGTTCCCCTGGAGAAAATGGCAGTTTTGGAGGGTGGGTGGACTCCCTGGTATAATACCCTGCTGAGGTCCCTCCCCTCCTCAAAACCCACCTTCCTCAAGACACACAGCTCTTCCAACAGGCTTTTCATTAATGATCACATATGTCTTCCAATTTTTTTCGGCCAGATCATTTCACTCTTGGGTTGTCGTATGTAGCTAGGTTTCACTAGGAGATTTTATGGTTGGTTTTAAATGGTGCTATATATTTATTATATGTTGATTGTTGTTGTTGCTTTTAAGATTGTCCATTGAGTTGTATTTTACTTAGTTGTAAGCCGCCCCTGAGCCTTGCTGGTCAAGAGAGTGGTGGGGTATAAGTTTGATTTAAAAAAAAATAAGCAAGTAACTCTGCTCTGGCTAGACCTCACCTAGAGTACTGTGTTCAGTTTTGGGCACCACAATTTAAGAAAGATGTAGACAAGCTGGAAGGTGTCCAGAGGAGGGCATCAAAGATGGTGAGGGGTCTGGAGACCAAGTTCTATGAGGAAAGGTTGAAAGAGCTGGGTATGTTTAACCTGAAGAGGAGAAGACTGATAGGTGACATGATAACCATCTTCAAGTACTTGAAAGGCTGTCATAGAGAGGATGGTGCCGAGTTGTTTTCTGTTGCCCCAAAAGATGAAATTAAATCAAAAGAGTTTCCGTCTAGACATTAGGAAGAATTTTCTGACAGTTAGAGCGGTTCCTCGGTGGAACAGGCTTCCACGGGAGGTGGTGGGATCTTCTTCCCCGGAGGTTTTTAAGCAGAAGCTAGATGGCCATCTGTCAACCATGCTGATTTTATGACCTTAGGCAGATCATGAGAGGAGGGGCAGAAAGGTTTGCATCAGTGTTTGGTTCTCAGGGCATTTTCTTGCATGCCCAAGGTAGTGCCGATTGCCACTTACGGGTCAGGAAGCAATTTTCCTCTAGGCCAGATTGGCCAGAGATGCAGGAGGGTTTGGGGTTTTTTGCCATCTTCTGGGCATGGAGTAGGGGGTCACTGGTGGTGTGGGGAGGAGGTAGTTGTGAATTTCCTGCATTGGGCAGGGGGTTGGACTAGATGATCCTGGTGGACCCTTCCAACTCTTATGATTCTGTGATCCTAAATAAATAAATAAATTCTCCATGAATTTCTCAACCCAGATTTAGCAACCCTAGGGGTGCTGATTTTCATCCCTTGTGATTTTTTTTAACCGCCCCCTCCTCTAAAATGGGCTCCTAGTATGTAAGCGCTTGAGATGTTGGCTCCCAAGATCCTTTCCAGCCATACCAGCCCGGCCGGTTATTATAATTTTTTAGTTAAATCCTGTAACTCACCTTGAGTCGCACAACTGGAAAGGCGGACTCTGAATAAATTAACTAGTCAACTAGAAATAAAGTACATCAGACGGAAAGCTTCCGGGGGGGGGGGTCCTGTTTTCTGTTCCCCGGGGCTTGTTCTCCTCCGAGCTGTCTACGCGGCGCGTAACAGCCTGGAAGAGAATCGGCGGAGAGGCTGTTTAGAATTCAGTGCAAATTAATTTCCGCCAACCTAACTCGGAGGTGCTGGTGTCTTTCTTTCAACAAGTGAGGCTGCCTGCTCTCTCCCTCTCTCTCTCTCCTAGTGCCATGGGGGGCGAAGAGAAAACAAGGCAGGCTAACAAGGAGGCGGTTGTCGAAGGCTTTCACGGTCAGAGTTCATCGGTTCTTGTAGGTTATCCGGGCTGCGTAACCGTGGTCTTGGTATTTTCTTTCCTGACGTTTCGCCAGCAGCTGTGGCAGGCATCTTCAGAGGAGTAACACTGAAGGACAGTGTCTCTCAGTGTCAAGTGTGTAGGAAGAGTAATATATAGTCAGAAAGGGGTTGGGTTTGAGCTGAGTCATTGTCCTGCAAAAAGTATCAAAGGTAATGTGATACTGACAGGACAATGGTTAGCACATTACCTTTGATACTTTTTGCAGGACAATGATTCAGCTCAAACCCAACCCCTTTCTGACTATATATTACTCTTCCTACACACTTGACACTGGGAGACACTGTCCTTCAGTGTTACTCCTCTGAAGATGCCTGCAACAGCTGCTGGCGAAACATCAGGGAAGAAAATACCAAGACCACGGTCACGCAGCCCGGATAACCTACAAGAACCAAGGAGGCGGTTGTTTTCCGCGGCCAGCACCAAGCCAGGCGCTCTCTCCCGTGCGTAATTGTGCACGGGGCAGGCTTGGAGAGGTCCTGGCCCACCCCTCGAGGTCTGCAAGGCCTCTCGACTCGCGAGAAGCCCGCCCGGCGCATCTGGGAAGCTCATTAAGAGTCGCCTGTGCGGCTCAGGAAGTTTTCACACTTCACGTTTCATTAAACGCGGGGCTCGGGTTCCTTGGGAAAGAGGAGGCACTCGAACGGAGAGGCGCTGGCGGAGAGGTTTGGGAGGGCGCGTGGTTCGCAGCTGTTGGCCCGGCCGGATCCCAATAACTTTTTTGGTTTCCCGGTGCATAGAAGAACAGAAGAAAAGCCCTGCTGGATCAGACCAAGACCCATCACAAGTCCAGCAGTCTGTTCACACAGTGGCCAACCAGGGGCCCCTCTAGGAAGCCCACACAAGCAAGACGACTGCAGCAGCATTTATCCTGCCTGTGTTCCACTGCGCCTAATATAATAGGCATGCTCCTCTGAGCCTGGAGGTAATAGGTGCGCATCATGACTAGTATCCATTTTAACTAGTAGCCATAGTAAACGTATAAAAAATATGTTTACATTATACTGTAGTCTAATAAATGTGCAGCATGGTTGTAGTGGTTAAGAGCCGCGGACTCTAATCTGGAGAACCGGGTTTGATTCCCCGCTCATGCACATGAGTGGTGGATTCTAATCTGGAGAATGAGGTTTGTTTCCCCACTTCTAGACATGAGTGGCAGACTCTAATCGGGTGAACTGGGATGGTTTCCCCGCTCCTCCACATGAAGCCAGCTGGGTGACCTTGGGCCAGTCACAGTTCTCTCCGAGCCTACACAGTTCTCTCCTACCTACCTCACAAGGTGCCTGTGGTGTATGTGTTGGGGGGGGATGATTGTAAGCTGCTTTGAGACTCCTTAAAGGTAGAGAAAAACAGGGTATAAAAACCAACTCTTATTCATCTTCTTCAATAGCATTATGTCTAAAAAAAAACAACAGCAATGTGCATGTCTTAATTTTAAAATACTTTATTGCTAAAATTGTGACAGGGAGACACCAAGCGAGCACATACTGTTGGGGAAATGGTGCCGATAGACCTGCTAGAGCCAGGGTTGCCACAAACCTTCAATGTGCAGAAAACCACAATCTGCTAAGCACAATAAGGTGAGGCGCAATAAAAACAGCCGGTCTGCGGGGGTGCTTCAAGCTGGCCTGGAGGAGAGGGCTTTGAGGGCGTGTTACCCTTTCCAGGAAGATAGATTCCTGGGGGCGAGGCGGGACTTCGGCTGTAAATCAAGGCCACCGATGAAATTTGCAGGTGGAACTCTTTAAAAAAAGAAATCTCTCTTTCTGTACTGACCCGACACTCCACGGATGCGTAGGATGGGAAACCAATTTATTTCTTAGAAGAAGAGGCTGAGGAAGGCCTTTTATGCATGGCTGTTTTCCTCGCCATCACCCCTCCAATGACTTTGGGTCTTCGTTGTGATTATGCATGCCATTTTTGACCATCAGAGGTCACCTCACGCTCCCCCTGCCTTTCCCCACGTTTTGCCCACGGTTTCAAATTGGTGATAAAACACGTCTCTGGAAACGTGGGCAAAACGCGGGGAAAGGCAGGGGGAGAGCGAGGTGACCTCTGATGGTCGGAAACGACATGCAATAATCAACGCAAAGGCCCAATGTTATAGAATCATAGAATCGGAAGGGATCACCAGGGTCATCTAGACCAACCCCCTGGACAGGGCCATCATATAGAGGATGGTGCTGAGTTGTTTTCTGTTGCCCCAGAAGGTCGGACCAGAACCAATGGGTTGAAATTAGATCAAAAGAGTTTCCATCTAAACATTAGGAAGAACTTTCTAATAGTCAGAGTGGTTCCTCAGAGTGGTTCATCTGTCAGCAATGCTGATTCTATGATCTAAGGCAGATCATGAGAGCGAGGGCATCTTGGCCATCTCCTGGGCATGGAGTAGGGGGTCACTGGGGGTGTGGAGGGAGGAGGTAGTTGTGAAACTCCTGCATTGAGCAGGGGGTTGGACTAGATGACCCTGGTGGTCCCTTCCAACTCTATGATTCTATGACGATGCCAGGGGTTGAACCTGGCACCTTCTGCATGCCAAGCAGATGCTCTGCCAGTGAGCTACAGCCCTTCCCCAAAGGTGCTCAATGACCCTTTTCTGACCCATTAGTAGGAATGGAGATGAGATAGTTTTGACAGCATTCTCCCTGCACCGGTGACTCAAGATTGTGCCGGCTTCTTACCTGGAAGTAAGCAGCACTGGAAAGCAAAGGCTGGCTACCAAGCAGGGATGCTAAAAGATCCACCGGCTCACGGGCTGTTCGCCAGTGGCAGAACAGAGAGCCCTTTTCCCCCCTGCCAGTTTAGACGTTTACCGCAGTTTGAGCCTGTTCGTCAGGCCTGTGTCAGGAGGAAGCGCTGCCAAGCCGCAGCCAACTTATGGCGACCCTGTAAGGTTTTTCAAGGCAAGGGATGTTCAGAGGTGGTTACGCCATTGCCTGCCTCTGCATAGCAACCCTGGTCTTCCTCAGTGGTCTCCCATTCAAGTCCTAGCCAGAGCCAACCCTACTTAGCTTCCAGGATGTGACAAGATCGGGCTAGCTTGAGCCATCCAAGTCTGGGCATACATCAGGTTACTTTTCACTTATGCAGACCGTACGGCACAATCAGACATGTTTTGCTCATGTGCGTTCTCACACAGCCCTGGGAGGGGACCTACGTCCCCCGCCTCCACAGGCCACAAATAAGCAGTGAACAAATCGGTCAACCAGCCAGCAGTTACAAACAAACCATTTTGGGTGCTCATGTAAGACTGTGTTATTTATGCAGAAAAGAGCAACCAAAATGATTAGGGGACTAGAGCAACTGTCCTATGGGGAGCGGTTAAGACACTTAGGGCTGTTTAGCTTGGAAAGAAGGCGGCTGAGGGGAGACATGATAGAGGTCTGTAAAAGTATGCATGGTTTGCAGAGAGTGGACAGGGAGAAGTTTTTCTCCCTCTCCCATAATACTAGAACACGGGGTCATCTGCTTAAGCTGGAGGGTGAGAGATTCAAAAGAGATACAGTAAAAGGAAGCATTTTTTCACACAACGCATAGTTAAATTGTGGAACTCCCTGCCCCAGGATGTGGTGATGGCTGCCAGCTTGGAGGGCTTTAAGAAGGGAGTGGACATATTCATGGAGGAGAGGGGAATTCATGGCTATTAGTTAGAATGGATACTAGTCGTGCTGCGCACCTATTCTCTCCAGGATCAGAGGAGCATGACCATTATCTTAGGTGCTGTGGAACACAGGCAGGATGGTGCTGCTGCAGTCGTCTTGTTTGTGGGCTTCCTTGAGGCACCTGGTTGGCCACTGTGTGAACAGACTGCTGGACTTGATGGGCCTCCGTCTGATCCAGCAGGGCCTTTCTTATGTTCTTATGCTATTTAGCATAGGCGCATTTTTTTCCTTGCTCAGCCTTATGGGAGGTGGTGTTTCCCATTCCTGTCGTGTGATTACCTGACCCGGCCTTCCATGGCCTTGGGTTGAATGATAATCTCACCGATTGCACTAATGCAAAAGCCCCCAGCTACAAAAGTACATAAAGCAAGGAAACCACATTTTTTTAAATGCTCTGTGGCATGAGCACAAACCTCCCCGCAAGAAGAAAACTAACAGCACAGGGGGGAAGGTGAGAAACAATCTTTCTTTCTGATTAGTTACCGGGAATATTTTATAAAGGTAAAAAAGGTAAAGATCCCCTGTGCAAGCACCGGGTCATTCCTGACCCATGGGGCGACGTCACATCCCAAAGTTTTCTAGGCAGACTTTGTTTGCGGGGTGGTTTGCCAGTGCCTTCCCCAGTCATCTTCCCTTTACCCCCAGCAAGCTAGGTACTCATTTCACTCTGCGCCACGGGGCTCCTATATATTTTATATATATATATAAATATATATATATTATAGACATGAAAATTTTTTAAAGCATGTATTATTTGATATGTACATCTTAAACGGTACAATCTATTCTACCATTCCATCGCACTACATGGCAGGCGTCTCTTTGAATAGAGAAAACAGATATACCTTACCCCCCCTTTCTCATATTGAGACCCTCGTGTCGATTGGTAGGACCGTTCCGTCCAGGACAGGTGAACGACGTTGCTTCTTTGCACCATGTGTTAGAAACTTGAACACTGAATCAGACCCTTGGTCCATCAAAGTCAGCATTGTCTACTCAGGCTGGCAGCGGCTCTCCAGGGTCTCAGGCTTATGGAACTGCCTGCAGCATGAGTCAGTGCAGGTCTCTAAGCTTACACTGGATTAGACAGTGGTTCCCAACCATTCGTGTACAGTGGCCCACAATTCTGAATTTACTTGATGCGGCAACCCACTTAAAAACGACGACAACGGAACATGCACAAAACAATAACATGACAAAGGCCCTGGACCCCATTTTTAAAGGTTTCACAAACCCATTTTAAGGCCGGGACCCACAAAATGGGGAAAGACTGGATTAGGCCAATTCATGAATACACATGAAGCTGCCTTATATTGAATCGGACCATTGCCTATTATATCGGGTGCTGTGGAACACAGGCAAGATGCTGCTGGAGTTGTCTTGCATGTGGACTTCCTAGAGGAAGTCCTCTGGTTGGCCGCTGTGTGAACAGACTGCAGGACTCGATGGGCCTTGGTCTGATCCAGCAGGGCTTTTCTTATGTCCATGAAGGTAACTATTGTCTACTCAGACTGGCAGCGGCTCTCCGGGGTCTCAGGCAGAGGTCTTTCCCATTACCTCCTGCTTGGTCCTTATAACTGGAGATGGCGGGGATTGAACCTGGGACCTCCTACGTGCAAATCAGGGGCTCTTCCACTGAGCCCTAGCCCTTCCTGTGATCGCCAGCGTGGTGTGGTGGTTAAGAGTGGTGGGTTGGAGCAGTGGACTCTGATCTAGAGAACCGGGTTTGATTCCCCATTCCTCTACATGAGCGGCAGATGCTAATCTGGTGAACTGGGTTGGTTTCCCCACTCATAAGAACATGAGAAAAGGCCCTGCTGGGTCAGACCCAGGCCCATCAAGTCCAGCAGTCTGTTCACACAGTGGCCAACCAGGAGCCTGTAGTTAACCCACAAACACTCCTCCACATGGAGCCCGCTGGGTGACCTTGGGCTTGTCACAGCTCTCTTTGAGCTCTCTCAGCCCCACCGACCTCACAGGGTGTCTGTTGTGGGGAGGGGAAGGGAAGCCGGTTTGATTCTTCCTTAAGTGGTAGAGAAAGTCAGCATATAAAAGCCAACTCTTCTTCTTCTTCTAAATGGGATCCTCCATTTCGTGAGGCAGTCTACCCATGAATTCTAGAGGTGGGAAATAACCGGGCAAAGGTGGGTTTCCTCATTGGGCTAGTCACAGCTCTCTTTGAGCTCTCTCAGCCAAGGGCCATCTGGATGGCCTGCGTCTTGGAAATGGAATTAAACAAACTGCATTAAACAAACTCTTCTTGGTTCTCCTGAATTCTGTGGGACGCTCTTGGCTTTGGACTTGCGAGAAAATGCGTCTCCCTAAAAAGGGGATTCCTACCGACCCAAAAAGTCCCCTTAGGGGAGTTCTGCTGAATTTCTCCATCCCCGTTTTCCACCAGCCCTTCGCCGGGAACGGGAAACGTGTCCACTTCCAAACGCATCATCCCTTTTTTTTCCCAATAATATGATTTTTATCGTTCCGGAGATTGTCATAATGTCTGAAGGGGATCGTTGCGAACGTACAATTACAATCGTTTCTGCTTAAATTGTATCGGAGGGGGCCAACCGCCGTTATGTTCGACCGAGGCTGAGTCTTCCTCTCCAAAACGCCCCCCCATCCCTCCCCGCCGCTTAAACGTTTTAGAGCTGTACTTAACAGTGAGCGAAATTAAAAAGAAACAGTAAAAAAAAATTATATATATATATATATATTTGAAAATGAAGTGCATTCAGTATAATAAATTTAAAATGAACAAAGGGTGTTAGATGGAAAGCAATATCAGTTCCTGCCTAAGGGCATTAATAAAGCCTGAAAAGGGTTTGGGTTTGGGGGGAGGGCCGACGACAGGGCCTACACCGGTGTGTGTTTTTTTTCCTATTAAAAATCCAATGCTGCTTTTCAATATTAAAAGGGTAGGTGATGAATTTTCAGTGTTACGCAGACAGGTCAGAGACTAATTTCATTTCTGTCTCTCTCTCTTTTTTTTTTTCCTTTTCCTGGTCAGCATTCTGTCGATAATTAATCAAAAGCGGCGGTTCTTAATGAAACACTTTTCATAAGGTGATAATGAGCAGGAGGAGAGGGGAGTTGTTGGGGGGGGAGACGTCGGGTGGGTGTCTGGTAAGCAGAGTGGGGGAGACGGAGAAGGTCCTGAGAGTCGAGGAGCAGCGGCGGGGGGAGAATCAGAGGGAGGGGAGGGAGTTGGGAAACCTGTCTCCAATGATGCTGGATCGGCATGGTTTGATTTGTTGATGTGGAGCAGGGTTCCCCAACATGGTACCCATGGGCTCAAAAAGGTTGGGGACCCCTGATTTAGAGTATCCCCCTCCGTGGGGGAATATCCTCCTCCATTTTGTCCCTGCAAGGTAGGCAAGGCTGAGAGAATGGCTGGCACAAGGGTCCTCTGTAAGAGTCACAGTTCTTCCCTGCATTTTGCCCTCACAACGATCCGATGAGGTAGGCCAACCTCAAACTGAGTTGACTGGCCCAAGTTTACTCTGCGAGGTTCATGGTTCTGCCTCTTCTCTCACGGCAGCCCTGTGAGGGAGGCCGGGCTGAGAGAGTGTGGCTGGCCCAAGGTTATTCTGTAAGGTTCGTGGCGCTCCCCTCCTCCATTTCCCCCCACACAACAGCCCTGTGAGGTTGGCCAGGCTGAGAGTAAGTGGCTGACCCAAGATTACTCTGTAAGTTTCATGTTTCTCCCCTCCTCTGTTTTACCCTTGTAACAATCCTGGGAGGGAGGTGAGGCAGAGAGAAAACAATTGGCTCAAGGCCATCCAGCAAGTCTCCAGGATGCAGAGCGGGGGATTCGAACCTGGGTCTCCCAGATGCGGGGCCAACTTTCTACCCATTGCGCCACACGGCCTGTAACATCAGGCACTGGCTTGCATAGGGGACACAGGACATGCCCCTTCCCGCTGGAGGCAGGTCAAACATTTAGAGGACCAATCGTTGAATGTACGAATAACCCTGTAAAGAGAACCTAACCGTTGGCTACCGCGTGTGAGCGAGGTCTCAAGTCAGCTGACAACTCGTGCACACGTGTAAGTAGTCACTTGAGCCTGCGGCCGTCAAGTGATAGACAAGCATGCAAAACTTCACATACTTTATCTCCAAAATTATGTAGAATGCCCCCTCGAGGGAGAAATTGAGGCTCAGAATGGCTTGGCTGACCCACCTAGTAATTTGGGGCTAAAGAGATATTTGAACCGGACAATTAATATTATTTTTTTTGCTCGCGAACTTAAGAGACCCCTGTAGGGTTTTCGAGGAACGAGACGTTCACAGGTGGTTAGCCTCTGCGTAGCAACCCTGGACTTCCTCGGTGGTCTCCTATCCAACTGCTAACCAGGGCCGAACCCGCTTAACTTCCAAGCTCTTCCTTGGTGGTCTCCCATCCAAGGACTAACCAGGGCCGACCCTGCTTAGCTTCTGAGATCTGACAAGATCGGGCTAGCCTGGGCCATCTAGGTCAAGGCATAATAATTGTTTGTTATCAAGTGGCAGCCGGCTTATGGCAGCCCCGTAGGGTTTCAAGTCAAGAGACCAACAGAGGTGGTTTGCCATCCCCTGCCTCTGCATAGCAACCCTGGCCTTCCTTAGTGGGTCTCCCATCCAAGGCCAACCCTGCTTAACTTCCAAGATCTGCTGAGATTTGACTGGCCTGGAGGACTATCTAGCTCACAGCAAGAGATGACCAGAGGTGGGTTGCTATTCCCTGCCTCTGCATAGCAACCCTGGAGGTGGTCACATAGAGGAGGGCAGCAGAGGATAGGACTCGCAATAATGGGTGTAAATTAGGAGTGGAAATTTTTTTTTTACAGTAAGAGTAGTTCAGCAATGGAATTGACTGCCTAGGGAAGTCGTGAGCTCCCCTTCTCTGGCAGTCTTCATCCAGCAGCTGGACAAACACTTGTCAGGGGTGCTCCAGGCTGATCCTACATTGAGCAGGGAGTTGGACTAGATGGCCTGTAGGGCCCCTTCCAACTGTACGATTCTATGCATCTCATACGCAAGTATTGCCAGAGAAGAAACAGCAGCATTTTAAGTAGTTTGTCATGGACAGGAGGTGGCTATTGACTTGAGCCTCCACGAGCAGGAGCAGTCTACCTCTGAATAACAGATAGGCCCAAGGGAAATCCACTACCTTCATGGATTTGGGCCCTGTCCACTAAAAGCAGCCTTGCATTCTAAGAAGAGAGAGTGAAAGACACCAAATACAGCCTGTTCATCCAGGTGCTTGGTGTAGTGGTTAAGAGCGGTGGTTTGGAGCGGTGGACTCTGATCTAGAGAACCGGGTTTGATTCCCCACTCCTCCACATGAGCGGCGGACGCTAATCTGGTGAACTGGGTTGGTTTCCCCACTCCTCCACATGAAGCCAGCTGGGTGACATGGGGCTAGTCACAGTTCTCTCAGCCTCATCTACCACACAGGGTGTCTGTTGTGGGGAGGGGAAGGGAAGGTGATTGTAAGCTGGTTTGATTCTTCCTTAAGTGGTAGAGAAAGTCTGCATATAAAAACCAACTCTGGGGGGGGGGGGAGAAGGTAGTTGTGAATGTCCTGCGTTATGCAAGGGGTTGTACTAGATGACCCTGGTGGTCCCTTCTAACTCTATAATTCTATGATTCTCACTAAACCTCACAAATAGATCCCTGATATGCATTTCTCATCCCAGACCATCAGGGTTCACCAAGGCTCAGCTACATACCTGGAAATGCCAAGGTCGTCACATAAGAGGATGGTGCCCCTGAGCATGTACAAAGTGTTTCGGGGTTAGAGGATGTCAGGGGTCTGCAGGCAAGCTGAATCTTCCGGGATGGGGGGTGTCCTTAAAAAGTAACCGGCACTGCCTACGGACGGGGATCGAAAGATCCTGGTGATGCTTCCAGAATTTTTAGTTTTGTCTAACTTTTTAAAAACCAGGATCGGTTTTTGGCGGCTTTTGAGAGCCAAGCAATAGGCCCAGGCGTTGGCTTCACGCAGCCAAACGTGGCGGCCAACTGTTGTCCATTTAAACCGAACGTTTCCTGAAATGTTTTAGGCCGACACCGACTCTGCTGAACTTGTTTCATTTTATTTATTTTTAATGAATTCTTGGTGGGAGACCAACAAGGAAGTCCAGGGTTGCTACGCAGAGGTAGGCAATGGCAAACTACCTCTGAATATCTCTTGCCTCAAAAACCCCACGAGGGGTCATCGTAAGTTGGCTGTGACTTTAACACCACTGCTGGAAGCATTCCCCCCCCCCCCAACTTTTTGTTGTTGTTGAAATTATCCTGAAATGCTGGTTGCTCTCCAAACCAGAAAGTATTGTGGATGGTGGGGAGGGAGACATTATTGATGTGGCAGCCGGCCTTTACTTCTGAGAGGGTGCTGTCACTTGCCGGGTAGAGAGAAAGACAAGGGGCAGACCAGGAAATCCCTGTACCTGTACAGCAAGCAGAGAAGCCGAGGGCCTTGTGGCCAAGGGGAGTGGAGAATTTAACCCCAGTGGCTTCCAAAAGAGCTACCTCGTTGGCCTTTCAAATTTAGAAAGTGCTTGTCTTCAGAACGCAAGAGCGGTGCTCCTGGATCATATCCAAGGCCCCTTCTTAATCTGGCATCGTGCTTCCTGGGGCTCTTTGGTGGACTGGTTCCTCTTTCGACTGTAGATGGGTTCAAACAGGAACCCTCTGTTTGCAAGCTCTCTCCTCCTCTGCTTCCAGTCATCTGCAACTATTTGTATACATGCATCTGCCAAATGGATGAGCGTTCCATGCATGTGATGAAGTTAGCTCGCAAAAATCAGCATCCGGAATACATCTGACGAAGAGAGCTGTGCTCTCGAAAGCTCATACCCCCCAAAACAAATCTTGTTGGTCTCTAAAATGCTACTGGACTCGAATCTAGCTCTTCTTTTGCAGACCAACACGGCTACCTTCTGGAATACATATTGTTAGTTTTTTAAGGTGCCACTTGTCTCGGCTTTATTTTGCTGTTTCCTTGCAGCAGCCAGTCAAGAAAGTCCAGGGGCCGGCTGCAACAGCGGTCCATTCGTTTGGTGGTCAAGAGATAGACTGCCATGGTGCTGGGAAGTTCTATTGAGGTTCCGCCTTAATCGAAGGAACCAGAATGGTTCCACAGCCCTCCTACCCGAATGAATTAATCAAAGTGGGGTGGTTTAATTTTCATGGGGAAGCATCTTCCCTGTCTGCCTTATTTAATTCTCCCTTTGGAATTTAAAAAAAACACCCAATTCCTAGAAAACACAGGGGGAGGGGAATAAATATATATTCTTTTTAAAAAAATACAATTAAGAGGTTGAAGAGTAAATGAAACTAATGAAGAAAATTAACAGCAATTAGTGTCGTCTGGGCGTTTCAAGGTTTTGCGTGAGCAGGGAAGGGTATCTACTGACAATTAAAAATGATACTTTGCGCATAAACAAAGGAAATTAGGCACTGGGATGATATTAAACAGTCTAAAATTAACTGGGAGGGGGGGAAATTGTAATAAGTGGGGAGGGGAGGATTAAGGAGGGAAAACCTGGCTGTTAATTCATGGCTATGAATAGAGAACCCCTGTAGAACGAGAGGAAGGCCTTTAATTAATACTTGGCAACAACACACCTTATTCAGAAGGCTGCTTGATGTAATTATGCCATAAACAGACAAGAATCGTTTGTTCAAATAACCTGCAGGTGAGATTGGAACCACCAAACCCCGGGAAAATAAAAAAAAACCCACCGAGATTGCAACTTCTTAACATGCCACTTCATCCCACACCACCCTCCAATGAAATGGCGTTTTATTTATTTTGTTCCCCCCCAGTTCCCTCATATTAATATATTTTTTTCTAATCCCAACATGAATGACAGGTGTACCGGTTTCCTACGTCCCTGGGTTTTCCCCCCATCTCCCCCTCTTTCCTCTCTCCCCTTAAAGGATGCTGAAATTCTCCAGGAAGGGCGCTGTAAACTTTAAGATAAAGCCTGTGACCGGCGGGAGGTTGTTGAAAAGATCAGATTACCGATAGTTTATTGAAAGTCCCCAAATAGGATTTTTGAAATCGGGCGCTTCCTGGCGCCTTTAATAGAATTCCAGATAATCTTTTATCACAACAAGACACCCATAGAATTATTTAAACAGATCGGCCTGCTCCGGCAGCAAATTTCAATTATTCTAATGCTTTAATAAATGTGTTTTGTGTGCGTGCGCATGTGTGTGTGTGTTTTAAATGCAGGCCTCCCTAATCCAAATTTTACGATCTCGCTTCTCTGATTATTATTTTTTCCCCTTTTTTACAGCTGTACCCACATTGTGAGGTTTTTACATTTTTCCCCACTCTGCTTGGAAGCAGATGTCTTGTGCAATAATAATTATTTATTATTGCTGTTACTGTTACAGCTGTACCCACATTCTGAGGCTTTTCATTTTCCCCTATTGTTACTTTAATATTTATTATTACTATTGTTACTATTATTATTATGGCTGTTACTATTATTATTATTACCCGCATTTCGAGGTTTTACATTTCCCTCACTCTTTCTGGAAGAAGATGTCTTCTCCAGTCATAATTATTTATTATAATTATTACTGTTAACTATTATTATTACTGTTAACTATTATTATTACTGTTAACGATTATTACTTCTCTGAGGTTTTACATTCCCCCCACCTCTCCTTCTTACTGTTACCTTATCCAGTAATAAGTATTTATTATTACTCTTATTGTTACTATTATTATGACATCCCTGAGTTTTTACATTTTTCGTACTCTTCTTCTTACTGTCACCTTATCCAGAAATATTTATTTATTGTTACTATTATTGTTACTACATTATTATTACTAGTGTTACTAGTACTGCTATTAATAATAATTTTCCTGCGAAGTTTAAAGTGATCTGAAAAAAACTTTTTTTATGTATTTATTGTTACTATCATTGTTACTACATTATTATTACTAGTGTTACTAGTACTGCTAATAATAATTTTCCTGCGAAGTTTAAAGTGATCTGAAAAAAACTTTTTTTATTTATTTATTGTTACTATCATTGTTACTACATTATTATTACTAGTGTTACTAGTACTGCTATTAATAATAAGTTTCCTGTGAAGTTTAAAGTGATCTGAAAAAACCTTTTTTTGGGGGGAGGGGGGACGGGGGGAGGAAGGGAAGAGCCATCTCCAAATGCTTGAGAAAGTGAGAGAGAGAAATAAGAAGGGGAGGGGGGGAATTAAGGGTTGAAGATTGACTTGATGGGATTTGGGGCGCGTTCCGCCGGCAATCTTTTGTTTCAATATTTATCCCCTCCTAGGTTAATGCCTCTTCTCTTTAAACCGAACAGCAGGTGAGCAAGAGGAGGGCCGCCCCTTGCCCAGATCCTTCCTTCTCCCCCTTACTCAAAAAGGGGGGCAAAGGAAGAAAGACTCGGGATTAGCGAGCGGCAGGAGAGAAACAACATTTTTAAAACGGTTTGCTTGCGCGACGGCCGAGCGAGCCAGGGAGGCTCCTGGGGGGGGGGGGGTGTCGCTAAGACAGCTGCTTTTCCCCCCCCCTCCTTCTCCCCCTCCCTCTCTGAACGTTTCTAAAGAGGAGGAGGAGGAGGAAGGAGAGGAGGGGAAAACACAAACATAAATAGAGGGCCCTCCCCGTTTGCAAAGGCGAGTTAACAGGTTTTGGAAAGGTTTTCGAAGTCCGTCCTAAGGAAGGGGTCACGGCCTGGGTGCCCCCCCCCCCGGCTGCAAAGCACTGGGAGATTTCTCTCCTCGCCCCCCCCCCCTTTCTCCTGGTCTTTCGCCCTTTTATCTCCCCCGCCCCACACTTACACACTTTTTACACCCACCGGTTTGGAGTGGGCTTGAGCGTTTTGCCAAGCGCATCCTCGGAAGGCGGTCGCGCATCCCTAGCCATGGGGCTGGGAAGCCCCTCGCGTGGGCCGGGCCTTCTTCCAAACCCCGTGGATCTGAAGGGGGGGCCCGATCCAGCTTTTTTTGCAAAAGGCACCGAAAGGGGAGAGAAACCGAGGCCAGAAGTAGTTTTTTTCCTTCCTTGGGGGAGGGAGGGCGCTGCAAACCTCTCCCCTGGATCGCGCCTTTCTCAACCAACTGGAAAAGAATGGTCTTCTTATGGAGGGGGGGGGTCCTCCCCCTGCAGTTAGAGAGCGAGGGCCTTAAGGGGCGAAACTGCCCTTCTGGACGAAGCCTCCAGAAGGGGTACATGAACCAGAAGGGGTACATGAACCAGAAGGGGGGGGGCAGCCCGCGCCTTCAAAGGTTGGCAGTCGGGCATCTAAATCGACCCCCCCCCCAGGCTGAAGTCTGTCCGGGGAGGGAGTTTGCAAAGTTGGGAGGGGGCGTTCCAAAGGGGTGGGAGGGGCAGAATTACCTGCTCAACGAAGTATGGGGGCCTTCAGGAACTGCGCCGGCACCCGCTCCACGGCCTGAAACACACACACCCCCATATTTTATTTTATAACTCCCACCCTGACTGAAAGAGCTCTGTGCAACTCGGAAGCTGGCGCCCCTCTTTGCGTCGTTTGGGGTCGTTCCTGCTAAAAGGGCCCCAGTTTATTTGGGGGGTTGTTCTTCGGAACCGGCCTGGGCGCAAACCGCTTTTCTCCAACCTCTCTGGCCAGAGCCAAGCTACTTTTCCTCTCCCCTCCTCCATGTCTGGGGGATTTTATTCCCGAGTAAGTCCATTCAGGAGTCACCGCAACTCGGTGCAAATTAGTATTGGCTTTGGCAGGTGCAAAAGCTGCCCCCCCCGGGTAATTGACCTTAACCCGGTTCTTTGGAAAGAGACCCCCCCCCCCACTCGCATGTCGGAAGGGGAACCGGCGCGTTTCTGATCCGCAAGCCCGGATACAGACGAAGCAATTCCACGCAATTCATTCTGAGCAAAAACAAATAAAAAATTTAAAAAGCATCGTTCCAAACCTTCCAGTCCTTTTACGACACGCCCCCCTCCGCCAGCCCCCTATCCCCCCCTCCACAAACACACCCTGCTTTTTATTATGTAATGAGAAAGCTCGGACACGCGTCGGCTGGCTTGCAACCCTGGGTCCCCGAAAGATAGCAAAGGCCTTCGGGCCATCGCAGCACAGTTATTAAACACTGGTGGTTGTTAATATTGCAAGCCTGGCTCTTTTTTTTGGGGGGGGGGTCTGATTCTAGGAGAGGGGTTTGTTCCTTTTTCCTCCTCCATCACACACCCCCTTTTTTGTAATCATCTGTTAACTATACAAATAGCTTCGCTACCGAGGATTATCTGATAATCGTATTTTATTAACTGCGAGAAGCAACCCTGCAAATATTTGATTATCTTCTTTTTTTGCAGGGTAGCAAAGAGGACTCCGAATTTCAGAGGCGCTTTTTGACTCCCCCACTTCCATTTTTTTTAATTGCTGCAAAGAGCCCCCCCCCCACCAACCTACCCCCACAGTAAAGCAAAAAAGAAGAAGGGGGGAGAATAAGTTACCGGGGAAACTTTTTTAAATATATATTTATTTATTTATTATTTTGAAAGGCGGTAAACACTTCTCTGTGTTTGACCGGCGTAATTGTGCAAATCTTATTAGCAATATGCATATATTTACTGTCGGGCGAGCCAGTGTTAAATGGATTTTAAATTATATAATTACCACCGGCTCTGGAAGTCCTAAATGGAGATTTTTGGGGAGGGGGCGCGTGCGGAAGACTTCGCACCGCGCCACTGTGACTTCCCCCCCCCATCGGGGAATCTCTCTTTTTCCCCAAAAAAATTGGGTGTGAATGGGACTCCCCAGATATTAGAATCCACCCATCTAATAAAATCTTTCCAATCTAAACCCCCACATTGGGGGAGGGGGGGAAATCCAAGGTTGTTTTTTTAAAGTCACATTTTTGGGATGGGGTTGCGATGTTTACCTCCCCACTCGCAGCAAACCAAAGAATCGACCGATTTGGCGATTCTCTGATCTCCTTCTGATTTGGCGATTCTCTGATCTCCTTCTGTTTCCTCTTTTTTCCTGTGCGTTATTTTTTTGCGCCCCGCGCCCTGAAGAGATTCAAAGACGGCCCGGAGACTTCCATATATAGGCGCCTATCTGCCTTATAATCTTTGTTTAATGTTGCATTTCTAAGCCAAGAAGCCTGCTATCAGCGGTTAGGATATTTAGTTGTATATAATTTACACCCTGATCGTGAATCGATCCGACACCTCTGGATGGAGTCTCTCTCATTTTTCACGCTCCTTGCGAGGTGGTGAAATAATATCCTCTCATTAGGAGGCTGCGAAGCTTGGCTAATTTATCCAAACTGTCAGAGCCGTGTACTACCTCGGGTTAAAAATAAATCAGCAAAGAACACCCCCCCATCCACCCACCCACCCCCGTCCCCCCGCAATACACAAGCGCAACACACACACACACACCCCAACGGAACCGATTTATCAACAAAATTAAAGCCGCCTCCATCTAGCCGGGTTTTACAAGCCAACAATAAAGCATTTAAAAATCAGGAAATAAAGAAATAAACCTCTCCCCCCGCCGAAGGGTTTACCCACAAGTTAGTGGCTACGGCGACCAGAAACTGCCAGACATTTATGGGGAGATTGTTTTCCCTTGAACTGGAATCGCGTTACAAAGCTATGAAGTATTGGGGGGGGGGGGGGAGAGAAAGAGAGAGAGAAAGGAAAGGAAAGTCTTTCCAAATGCCAAGTCTCTTTCGGGCCGCCAGTCTGCCCCCCCCGCCTGAAAATCTTAGAGCCTTTCTTCCCTCAAAAGCTCCTCAACGCCAGAAACCAAACTCATCCAGAGCAACAACAACAAAAAAGGGGGGGACACAAAAAGCCCACCCTCTGGCCCATCCAAAAACACCCATCCAAATATATAGATATAGCCTTGTGCCCTTTCAAGCCTCCCAGCCGGGTATAAACCCCCCCTCGCAGAACCATGTCCAAGAGAAGAAAACCGAATTCTCCCTCCTACCCCGCTCCCCCAAAAAATCACCGCCCCCCCTCCACCACCCAAGCCCCAGGTTTCCAAAAAGCCCATTAATTTGCTGCGGGTCGTTTATTCTGTGTGTGTATGGGGGGGGGGGGGCCGACAAATAAATAAATAAATAAATAAAAGCGCTCCGAGCCTTCGCAAAACGAGGCTCTTGAAAATTACGCCGATAATTAATTGAGCAAATTTGTTTCTATTAAATAAAAATAACACGTATTGAAGAACTCAATTAGCATTAATTAAGCTTGATATCCTAATTTGGAAGTTGTGTAATAGAAAACAAGCGTTTTGGAGAGGGGGGGGTTTCTTCTCTTCTCTCTCGCCCCCTTCCTCCTCTCCTAGCTTCCTCCCCCCCTACAACCTTACTCTTCTCCCCCCCCCCTTCCTCCAAACCAGCCTTCCCTTCTTGGCTGTTGGAGAGAAAAGCGAGCGAGGCGTTTCTCTGCCTTTGGGCAGGGTGGGTTTTTTTTTTTTTTAAACCCCCTCCCCTCCTTTTCCTCTCCTTGGAGAATTGGAAATGAGAAATGGAGATGGGGAATCAGGAGGTGCTAAATTAGCTGGCTGATCTGCGCTTATTGCCGCATACACATCCCCCCATTACGGCGGCTTTCCTTGGCTCTCTCTTAATATTCCGGGCATGGCGCGCCCGTCTCGATAGCAGATTTATCAAATGGGAAAATGAATGTATGATGATCAGTTAAATTGAAAATCAGCTCCTGCCTGACAGGCCGACCTGACACCTCCGTAATTAGAAAGAAAAATGATCGCGTCCGATGCATAATAGAGCAAAAACAATTTACACTCTCCCATAATGATCCGGCGTTCAAATTGAAAATTTCTCCTGGTAGAAATTGAATTCATAAAGTATGATTCATGGCGCGGGCGGCTCCTGCGGGCTGCCTGGGATCAGATCGATTGATAGTTTGTCTAGAATCTCACAGCCGGATGCTTGGGGAAGGGGGGGGTTGGCGAGGGGGGGGGAGGAGAGGGAAAGGGGGGGCAGAGAAAACCTCTAAACTGCTTAAGTAAATCAGTAATTTCACCTTAAGGACACGAGTGTGCGGGCAGCGATACTCCACCATTCAAACTGCAAATCCATTATACATGAGACGCCCCTCGCCTCTTTCTCTCTCTCTCTCTCTCTTTCTCTCCCCCCCCCCCCAAGTCTTCTTGCCTCCGTTTCAGCCACCCAAATGAACAGCTGCAAATTGAAGGAAGGGGAGGCGATTTATCGCTGCCAGACAAATTGTTCACCTCCCGATAAAATAACCAACATTTTTACGCACGATTTTCTGCTCCGGTTTCATCAGGGCAAATGACATTTTAAATACACCGCGGGTTGTGGGGGGGGGGGGGAGAAAGACGGTGTGGGGAGGAGGGCGGGAGGCGGGTTTTACGGGGGGGGTTGGAAACAAAGGGCCGCCCCGTGCCAATTCCAGATTGGGGGCTTGGTTCAAGTGGGACTCCAAACTGGGTTCGCCGAAAGGACCCCCCCCCTCCTTTAAAACAGCCTTGAAGTTATTACTCTTCCCCCCACTCACCCACCCCAACTCGGAAATATAAAAAAGAGACCTGGAAAGACTTTCCAGACCACTTTTAATTAGAGGGGAGAGTTAATTGGACGAGGGGGAACGCCGAGGAAATTCTCCCGCAGACGCTGCGGGCTAATAAATAGGAACTTTCCCATGCGCAACCTCATGCGCAAGGCGGTTAGGGGGCTTGCGCAAGAAAACTTCCCCGCGGAATGAGTTCCTTCCCCCCCCCAAAAAAAAAAAATTTTAGGGCACAAAAATGAGAGATTTCCTTCCCGGCTGGTGGGTTTTCTCCTCCCGGCCGCGCTCACTTTTTTTGCGCACCCCCCCCTCCTCCGGATCTAATTATTTCCACACACCCCCTTCCATAAGCCCGGTCTCCTAGAGAGCAAATATCAGAGCCACCGAGCGAAAATTATGTAAATATTATTAAAGGGACTGAGGCTCAGAAATTCATTTGCCGCCCGGCTCCGACGGGGGGGGGGGGCGGAGAAGCGGCTCCTGTCCTTCTGATTATTTTCAATTTATTTGCAAATAAAGGGCCCGATGACCAGGAGGGATCAGAGATATTTAAGGAGGCTGTAAACATAATTCCGCGGCGCGCAGCCTCGCCAGAATTAATGGTTTTAATAATTGGCAAGACCATTTCTAGGGAATTGCTGGGGAGTTTTAAAGCCCTGCAAATTTCCAACCGGCTGAGAAATTCCATATATATACATATATAGATTTTTGGGGAGGGGGTTAAGGCGCTGGCGGGGCTTTTTTTCCACCCCTTCAGTGATTTTTTTTTTTATTTCTGGCCAAGTTTGCTAATATATCTTGGGGGGCAGCTGTCTCGCGGCCCCCAAAGGTTCCCCAAGGACCCCCAACCCTATTAGAACAAATGTGTTCGCCTTTTGTATATATATAAAAAAAGAGAGGCAGAAGAAGAGAGCGTTTGCCGCGGCTGTCCTATTATAGGCGACACATGATCAATAGTCTGATAAGACGGCAACATCCATATAAGCGACAGAACAATGAAAGATATCATTGGACATCTATCTTAATATAGCCTGCTACAAGAGGACTGACAAAGAGGGAGAGGGGGGGGAGGGAGAGGGAGGAGGGAGGGGCGGGGATGGGGGGGCGAGGGGGGCGGCCACCTCATGAAAATGCCGCCCCACGTATTCCCATCTCCGCTCCAATATGCGCGCCCACTCCCCCGGCCTTGGCGAGGCTATTATTTTCCAATTTCAATTTGACACCCCAGCCTTTTCATGCTAATTCTATTATTGTAGGAAGTTTATGTGATTTCATATCACTCGAAATCGGTAATGTATAATAACCCTTTGGGCGAGGAAACCGAATCCCGGCAGCAGCCATCGGCAAAATAATTACTTTCATATCAAAACTCACCAGGAGCCGGCCGGTGTCTTATAGCCCTGAGCGGCTAACCTCGAGTTGGGGGGGTGGGGGGACACAGGAAAACGGGGGAGGGGGGAGGCTATTAAATGAATACATTTGTTAAGCAATAAACACACATAGGAACGCCCAAAGATTGGGGAAAGGGCGTAGTATTTTTTTTTAAAGACCAACCCCCTTTTAATTACTTTTAAAAACAGGATTAAAAAACGTGCAAAGAAGCAAAGGAGAAGGGGAAAAACCAGGCGGGTTTTTAAAGAGGTTTTTTTTATTTATTAAAAAAAATTACATATATAAATATCTTTAAACATTTTTGCATTTTACAAGGTCTGAGGATTTCCTGTTGTGTCTTTTTTTTTTAACTTTTTTTTTTTTGACAGTTCGAGTCCAGTCATTAAATCCATACCCCGCTCGCTCCGAGCCGGTCTCTCTTAAACCGAGTGTCTTTTTATTATTATTTATTTTGTTTAAAGGAACAAAACAAAACAAAGCTAAAAAGAAAAATTTAATCACCTGATTTTAAACGGGTTGCGTTATGGACTTTGGGGAGGGGGGGTGTCAGGAGAGAAAGGTAAAGGGGGGAAGAAAAGGAAAACGGGGTGCTTTTTGTTTTTCCTCCAAAAATATATGTAATAAAACCGAACTCTGGCCGGGGGAAACTTTGGGAATGTCCGAAGTTTAGGTTAACAAGTTAATTCGCCCCCCAACCCCCAGTCTAGTATATAGTTCTCCCCGCCCCCCTCTACTCCATGTCTACTTCTTCACAGTCTAGGTTGCTGGTCTCTGCCGGACAGCTGGGCTCCGGGCGACAATCCGAATTGTCTCTGGCTTGGCAAGGGTCCTTTGCCGGGGGGGAGAGGCGAAAGGGGGACTTTGGTCGCGCCGGGGCGCCGCTACTGTCCGCCTGGGAGGAAGAGGAGGAAGAGTCGCAGTAGGAGGGGGGCGAGGCGGCGGCGGCCGGGGGGGCGGGGGGCGAAGGCGCCCCCTCCCCGGAGCCTCCTCCGAGCTGCGAGCCCGGCGCGGCGGAGACGGCGGCGGTGGTGCTGCTTTTCGGGGGGGCCGGGTCCGGGCTGGGGTTGGCGGCCGGCAGGGGGGAGCCCCGCTGGGGGGGCTCCTGGCCCGGGGGGCTCTTGAGGGCCGTCTGCGGCACGAGGAAGCCCAGCGGCTGGGTGATGGGGTAGAGCAAGAAGTGGCCCTTGCCGATGAGGGTGCGCGCCGTCGGGGCGCACGGCGCCAGGGCCGGGGGGAAGTCCAGCGCCGCTTTCCGCCGGGGCGGAGAGTCCGACAGGAGGCTCTCCACGCTGAAGGGGTTGAGCTTGGGGCAGCCGGGGCCCCGCGGCGTCGAGGGAGGGGGCGCCGCGCCCTCGGAGCCCGACGGCGAGGCCCCTTTGGCCGCGCAGCTGTTGCCGGGGTAGAAAGCCGGGCCGGTGGGGTCGCAGCTGCCGGGCAGGGGCGGGTGGGGCGGGCCGCCCAGGGGGGGCTTGCAGGCGTCGGGCGGGTCCGGGGAGAGGCCCCCCCCGCCGCCGTCGCTGTCGGAGCTCTGCGTGCTGCTGTTGACCGAGAGGCCGCTGGGCGAGTGGAGGTTGCGCCCCTGGCTCTTGAGCAGCTTCTTCTCGTGCTTGCGCTTCTTCTTGGCCATCTTCTCCAGCTCCTTGCGGGCGATCTCCTCGGGGTCCATGGGCTCGCCGCTGCACGTCGTGGGGTGGGAGTTGTGCGCCGGCCGGCCCGGCCCCTTCTTGGTGTTCTCCTTTTTGCGCCATTTGGCCCGCCGGTTTTGGAACCAGACCTACACACCGAACAAGGAAAAGCCGTTAACAGCCGGGCCCCCCCAGGGCGCGCTGTGGGTGGGTGGGGGGGGGGAGAACCAAGCCAGTGGGGGCCAATCCCGCCCCCCCCCATCCCGATCACGTCCCCTTCTTAAGGAGCCAGAAAAAGAACTGGACGACTCCCCTAACCTTTCCAAGGGGCGTTTGGAGAGGGTCTCTCCAAAACCAGATCTGACGCCGGCGCGCTACGGCCTTGGGGCGGGCGAGAACCCGAAAACGATTGCGGGATCGGGGCTGAAACATTGGGAAGGCTCCGGGGCGGAGAGAAAGCAGACCCCGGGATCGGCCGGGTGCCTTCCGTCCTCCAGGTACGCCTTTCCCCTGTGATGCCGACGCAGAGGCGACCTCTCCAGAACGGGATCCCCCCCCCCCGAAGTCCGCGCCCTTTGGACTGGGAGAAGTTCCCCGTGGCGACCCTATATAAGAAGCCGCCGCAAGGTTTTGCAGTCGCCCTTTTTGCAAACTCGCTGTGGGGGGGGGGGGTATTCCGACAGGGGCAGGATAGATTATTCCCTCTTTTTAAAGCAAAGATATGTTTTTTTAAAAAAAATAGAAAGACATTTCGCAGAAGATTGGGAATGGACCACCGAGACAACGTCTGCGCTTTCCGACCCCTCCGAAATACACACCGAGCGAGCCCAACTCAGACGTCAGCCCCATTTCATCCTTTGAATGGAAGCTACTGGTTTCCCTTGCGTCCGCCTTGGCAGTGGATTCAAGCGTCGGAAGAGGGAAGCCGAAACAAAGCGTGGGGAAGCCAGGGCACGAGTCCCCTCCCTTTCTCGCCGCCCCCCCGTCCCCGAAAGCAGCACCCTCTCGCAAAAGTTTGCACCGAGGGAGAGAAAAGAAAACGCCGAGCGCCTGGAGGTGGAAATTGCGGAGGCTAACCGGGGACTTGAATATACACACACCCGAGGCCTTTTCCCTAGCGACATTCTTCCTTGCGCACACACACCGATGGACGAAAGGAGAAAGGGGGGTGAAAACACAGCAAAGCCCCCCCCCCAAAAAAATAACCCAAACAGAATACAGACATTCAAGGAGTTTTTTAAAGCAAAAACCGTCTTTTGCAAGGATCCCTGCCGAGATGGAAAACACAACACGAAAGCAAGCACCCCGTCTCCAAAATATTGCAGCGTCTTCTAAAGTTTGACCGGGGGGAAAGAGAAAGCAGCTTTTATTTGTAGTCCCCCCCCCCAATTATTCTCCTTTCCCTTCCCAGCAGCCTGCAATAAACAGGCCGCCGCAGAACCCAAAGACCAGCTTTTAAAAATCGGATGTGTCCCCCCCCCCCCAAGACAGAGGATGGAGCAGTTTTTAAAGCAATGGGGGAGGATGCGGGATGCGGGATAATCTTTCTTAAAATTTTAAAAAAAGGAATTGGAAAAGGGGGGAAGCGGTCGGGGGAAAGGCGCGACCCCCTCCCCAATTGGCAATGCTTGAATAATGTTCTTATTTGCCAGTTCCGCCGGCCTGCGTCTTTCATTCCGGCCCCTTTCTCTGTGGGCTCCGCCAGCGCTTGTCACCAAGAATTACTCATTATCGTATTAGAGGGGGAACTGGGGGGTCTTGACTTCCTTCACCAGCCTCCGAACAAATTGGATAAAAGGATTTCGAAACGGAAGAGGTCAGGAATTGAGGGGGGGAGAGAGAGAAGAGAATGGAGGGTGCTCCCACGCGTTTGGTAAATACACCTTTTAGACAATGCCGGAGTCGATTAAGAAAGACCGGTCACGTTATTAACTCTCGCGAAATGAGGCTGTAAAGAAAATATTGGGGGGGGGGCGTCCCCCCTCTGGCTTATATCCACTGGTGTTTTTTTGTAGTTTGCTGCAAAGAGACACACTTCGTTGGACTTCGCAAGGGGGGTGCGTCTCGGGTTTTTAAGGTAGTTTTCCTCCTCTCCGAGTTATTATTATATTAATATTAATAATAATAATAATAATAATAATAATAATCGTTTTATAGAACTCAAAAGGGGGCGGGAATATCCATTACCACTTTCACCACCCCAGGGAAAGTGAGACAAGAAACAAAACCGACTCCTAGTGGCATTCCAGTACGGTTTCGGTGGAGCTGGCTACTAGGGTCAGTAGACATTTATTACCTTTGTCACCGCCGTCCCGAGATCGCCAGAAGCTCCGTTTGCGCTTTAAACCCCCCCTCCCTCCCAAGTCCTAGAGGGCAAGCCGCAAAAATCGAACACACGTGTTTACACGACGCCTATTTCTGGAAAATATTTAACAGAAGAGAGCGGGCAGAAGGCCCTGCGTTTGAAATATCGCCTCCAGGGCCTCCTACTTGGTTTTTAGGAGCTTTTTTTCGCGGGGAGGGGGAAGTGAAGAAAGGAGGCGAAGCAAGGAACAATGCATACACACGCCGCGGTTAATACCAGGAGCTATCCCCCCACTACCACCACCACCGAGAGAAATCGAAGGGAGGGCGAAGTGTCAGGATTTAAGCCGGACTACAATTAACACCCCTTCACGCCTGCCTCGGATTTCTAAGATGGGAGACGTTTAATTCTCCCTCCCTCCCTCCTCCCTCTCTCTCGCCCCCCACCCCCCAATTCCCAAAGGCACAAGTTGGGTCAAGACACACAGACACAAACAGAAAGCCCGGCCTTTGGGCACGATCCGGGCCCAGTTAAGTCCACGTGCGTCCCCCCTCGCGCCAAGAAGGGGAGTCTCTGGAAGCGCTTAACCGGGGGCGGGATCGTACCCTTGAGCTCCAAGACTGGGGGGGGGAAGGGGGCGGAAGAGAGAAAGCGGGGTCCCCCCCTTCTTCCTTTGTGTTTGTACCTGCACTCTGGATTCCACCAAGTCCAACCGCAAAGCCAGCGCCTCCCTCATGAAGACGTCCGGGTAGTGGCTCTCGTTGAACGCCTTCTCCAGCTCTTCCAGCTGCCAGCCGGTAAAATTGGTCCGGGTCCGGCGTCTTTTGCACCCGGGGCTTTCCTTGTCCGGGTCGCCGGAGTCTGAAAGAGGCGGAGGAGCGGGTCAAGCAGGCCGGGTCCCCGCGCGCACCCTCCGCCCGGCGGGGGGATAAGGCTGGCAAACCGGGCACGACTCTTCTCACAGGTAGCTTGGAACCGTTTCCTAGACGATCCCCTTAACACACACACCCGCTCTAAACACGTCCTTACTTCGAAGTAAACCCCCTCAATCGCCAAAAAAAAAACTTCTTTCTTTCCCCCTTCATATTTCTTAAGAAATTGCAGAGAAGGCGAGAGAGAAACCTCTTGCTGCTGGCATTGGGAAGGCTTAAGAAATTCCTTAGAAGGATGCACTTTTTAAAAAAAGCTTTCCAGATTTTTTTTGGGGGTGGGGGTATCTCAGCACCCTTTCAAACGTGCGCCAGTGTTTGCCAGACCAAAGGTGGGTTTTGGTTTTTTACGCGCGCGACAAACCCACTTTGGCTCAACATCTAGGCCTCTCCTTACGGGGTCTGAAATCCTGGAACAAAGGCGCGAATATATGGATTTTTTTTTAAGGGGGCTCTGTCCTTAAGATGGGCCAGGGACCGTCCCTTCTAACCTGTCACCTTTAGCCCCTCCAAAGGCTTTGAGCAGCACCTTTCCGATCTCTTCTCCACCCCCAGCCGAGTCCACTAGATTCGCCAAACCACCTTCCGCACAAAGTCCCGAATTTCGCCAGGAAAAGCAAAAATAAAATAAAATAAAACATTCCCGTCTCCCTTATTGCAGAAAGCAGGGGTCGAATTAAAAATAAATAAATTGTAAGGTGCAGAGACAGAGGTGCCGACGCCTTAGATCGTTGACATCAACAATCGGAATATTTAATAAAAGAGAATAACCTATTTCCAGGCCCTCGTGTTCCCTGTTTGGCGCAAACAGGAATTCGAAAAACCAAACAGAGAGGGGAAACCGGTTCCCCTAAGAGCCAGAACATCCCGATTTCAAAAACACACCCGTCCCCCCAAAAAAAAATTAAAAAATTGCACGAACCCGAGGATAGCTCCAGTTGGGATGGAGGCTTTTGTCTTCGGCCTGCGCCCCCCCCCCAAAAAAAATCCACTCTTAAAAACAACAAGACTGACAGCAGATCTTCCTTCCCAAATCAAGCTCTCCAAAAATCTCCCCCGGCGGGGCTCAGTGCCCCCAACTCAGAGGGGAGGGCAGTTCGCAAGTGCCTCCCAACCCACCCACCCCCCAATCTTGGCGCGTGTTTGTGTGTATGGGTGGGGGAGAATATTCCCGATTTGCCTCGAAAGCCAATTCACCCCAGGAAGGCTGGGCTAGGCGCGCACAGCCGGCCACCTGCAAAAAAGGTAGTTTTGGGAAAACCGGGGGTGGGGGGCGCGCAAAGAAGGAGGGCCCGGGAACCGGATGGGCGCGGAGAGAAGGCTGGGGAGGGGGGGGCGAGCTTACCGGCCAGCTTGAAGGGCTGGTTGTCGCCGCAGGCGGAGGGCAGCAGCGGGGTGGGGTTGACCACCGAGGCGGCGCAAGAGCCGTTGAGTAATCCGTCGATGGAGAAGGGCACGGCGGCCGCCTGCAGCTGGTGCCCGGCCAGCTCGTAGACATGGTGGTGGCCCAGGGGGTAGGGGAAGCCCACCATGCCGCCGAACTGGGCATGGGGGTGCTCCAGGATGCGGCTGTCCATCATGGACCGGGGCGGGGGGGAGGCCAGCCGCGGGCTCAGCAGCCGCGCAGGGCCGGGAGGAGCGGCGGAGCTGCCGGGCGGCCGGCGCGCAAGGAAGGGCGCATGCCGCCGGGTGCCGGGCCGCTTTAACGCGCTCACCATCGGGGGGCCTCCCAATAATTAGGCCCGGGCCCGGGGAATTTGGGACCAATAAGAAGCCTTAATCGCGCCTGACGTCAGAGACGGGCCAGGGCCGCTTTTTTCTTTTCTTCCCTTTTTTTCCCCCCCCCCTTTCCATATCGATTGCTAATTATACCTGACATCCACCCTCCATAAACAGTATCGGAGTTGTCACAACACGGGCGATGGAGGGGGGGGAGAGCAGGGGGGCTCCCAGCCCCTGGAAACGGGGACCGGGGGGGGGGGCAAGCCCAGGCCAACCAGGATGGGGGGCAAGCCCAGGCCAACCAGGATGGGGGGCAAGCCCAGGCCAACCAGGATGGGGGGCAGAGGAGGAGCCCTGATTGATACCCGGTTAAATACTCCAAAGCCACCCGGAGCTGCGCGCTCCCGCCTGCAAACCACTAATAGATTTTTCTCTCCCCCCACCCCTCCTTGGAAACGTTGGCCGGGGTCCGCGGCGGAAAAGAGCGTTTCTTTCTCTCTCTTGTCTTCTCCCCCCCCTCTCCCGCTTCTCCTCCCCCCCCCCTTTCCCGTCTACACCAGAAAACGCTCGACTCCTCTGAACCCTTAAAGTGATGTTGCTCCAATTACAGGGAGACATTGAGCGGGAAATAGACTGATCCAATAATAGGAGATTCATCATCCGCTCTTTCCAGACCTGTCACAATGAATTTAAAACTACAAGCCTTTTCATCTCCTCTCGGGCTTCTCCGGCGCGGGGGAGGAGGGGGGGGCGGAGGAGACTTTTATCCGGAGGGGGGGGGCAGAGAAACGGGAAAGGACGGAGGTGGGGGGGGGAGAATTAGATTTTTATAACGCGCCTCTTTGCGCGCCACCGTTTAAACCCCGGCGCCCATCGGATCGTATCAATCAAAATAATAATTAACGGCATCCCCCTATTGATCCGCGGGAAAGCCCATATTAAATTATGAATGGGGCCAGGGGGTGTCTAATTAAAAAGGCAGGCTACTTAGCAAAAAAAAGGGGGGGGGAAAGGGCCCGAGGTGTGGGTGGAAGCAAACGCGCGCCCCTGTTGTGCGTTTTGACGCGCAGGTGTTGGAGAAACGCGCGCCTGGGCAGAGAAGCTGGGGTCTAGGCACGTGTGAATGCGGGCCTGGGACTTTGCCGGTCCTTCTGCAAAAACAGTGAGAAAGGTGTCCCCCTCCCCACCCCGCCTTCGCCCGGCAAAGAGGCACCAACCCCAGCGGCCTACCGAAGGCGTTCGCTGTGCTTGGGAATAAGCCCGTGGTTGGGGTCAGAAGAAGTAACGTGTAACCTGATGAACCTCCACCTCGGTTTAAAAAAACAAATAGACAAGAAGCCCCAAAGGGCAACCGAGTCGCTGCTTTTACTCACGAGTAGTTGTGAGGGGGCTGCAATGTCAGCCTGTCGCTGGAGAAATGTATCAGGTTCAGTTCAAGGGGACTTACTTTTAAGTAAGTGTACTTACTCGGGGTAGCAACCCGCGCTCCCGATTCCGCCCGTGTGCCCTCCGTTGACACGCGTTCACATACTGGTCGCTTGGGATGGGGGGGGGGGAGATAAACCTAAGGTTTAAACCGGTACGCCGGACCAAACTGTACACTTTCAGCCCAATCCAGAATAACTCCGGTTTGAAACTCCTCCTGTCCCCTTTCACCGGAGCTTCCTTCGAAGTTGCTCCCAATCCTGCGTCATTTAATTACATTTACACCCGCCCGGCAACGTGAAGCTCTTTTCTCGCAGGGAGACCTGGAGCGGAAAGAAACGCACGCGTTTGTAAGGGGATCCGGGAAAGCTTCCTCTCCAAAACCAAGATTGCGGATACTGGGGGATCGACTGCTGGGGGACGTCTCTGGGACTTTGCTGCCGGAGCTCGGGCACGCTTCCTCGAGAGTAAACCCGGGTGTTCCCCCAAGCTTGCCCGGAGTCAGGACGCCTAGAGTTGCGGAAGGCTCCACCTTACTCAGCCCCAAAGTGAATGTGAGTAGGACTCCAGCCCGAGAAGGGTACCTGTCTCCCCTCTCCTCGCGGTCTCGCCGGTTTGGGGGACTTTCCTTTGCGCCTTTCCCTTTCTAGCCGAAGTTAGGGGGGTCCGGTGGATCGGACCGGGAAGCTGCGAAGCCTGAAGGAGGAGGATTCCGGCCGGGGATGCGAAGCAGAATCCGGCGGCTATTGCGCATTGAAAACCGGTTCTCCAAAAAGAAAACCAACTTCTCTATCCTTGGTCTTTGGAAGGTATTGTCTCCAGGCCTTTTTACACAAAATGGAATTTGGGGGGGGGGGTCCTCTTCTGGGCAACTAACATGTATACTCAGAAGTAATCCCGAGCAGAACTACTTAGGCCAATTATGCATGGGAGGTTTGGCCGCTCTCTGGATGCACATTCCCCATCCAAATTCTCAGAACTCAAAAATAAGCCCCCATGCAGAGTTTTGAGAATTTGGATGGGGAATGTGCATCCAGAGAGCGGCAAACCCAAAGCAAAACTTCCCATGCATAAATGGCCTTAGAGTTTTTCTCAGATCTTTTCAATACGGTTTACTTTCGGAAAAGTCTTCTTTTTTTTATGATCGCACCCTAAACGTGTTTAGGATGGCAACTTTATTGTATTCTTTAAAACCTGTACAGAAACTGGAAGGGGAGGGATTACGCCGGCGGTGAATTTCTTTTATTTATTTTCTCTCTTTTCTTTTCTCGGTATTTCAACCCTTTCTGGGCGTCCGATGCCCGTCGGAAATCTTCCAACTTTTTCAGGGACCGGAAAAGTTAAGCGCGTTATTCTTGGGGAAGCGCATTTTAAAAGACCAACCCGCCTTTGGATTTGCCACTCTCTGAATGCACATTTCCCCCAGCCAAATTCTCAAAACTCAAAAATAAGTCCCCCCTGCAGAGTTTCGAGGACTCAGATGGGGGAAAAACGTGCATTCAGAGAGTGGCAAATCCAAGGCAAAACCTCCCGTGCGTTTTCGCCCCCATCGGAGGGGAAGGAGGTTGATATTTTTTTTTTGGGGGGGGGGTATTCCGGGATGCGATCTCCCGTCCGAACCGAAGCGCGGAATCCAGATCCCCGCTAATCCCCCCCCCTTTCCCAAACACACATCTAATTGAATATCCCACAACGTGCCACCGTTTCGGTCCTCCTGTCCCCCACCCCTTCCGCCAGAGATGGCAATTAAAAGATTATGTTTAAAAAAATAAAATAAAAATGGTTTGGAGACGCACTCGCCCCCCCCCCCAAGCTCTCCTGCCACCACCACCCCAAAAGAGCCAGGCGAAAATGATGGTGTTGGTATTAATTCCGGGGTGAAAGGCCAAGGGCTTCTCTTTTCAGCATAATTTAATTTCTTTCTCTATAAATACTAAATGTAAACTGTAGCCACTGAAGCAAGGGGCTTTCTTCCCCCCCCCCCTTTCGCCTGTAGCAATAAAAGCCTCATTTTCTATCGGATTTCAGGACAGAAATGCCAAAGGAGCGTGTTTTTGAATACAGAACGGTAATCAATCCTGCAAAGAATAAAAAAGGGGGGGTGGATCTCTTCCCCCCTCTCTCTCTTCTCGCCCCCCTTCTCTCCACTCTCTTTATTATAATGAATTAATTCGACTTTATTTATCCCATTTTCTGGAGCTGACAGAATGTTAATTTGAGCCGAAATTTCCTTCGCCTCTCATTCCCTGACCTTTGGCCCCCAGCCTGGCGTGTTGTAATAACCCGACTCTTTCAACAGAAGCCCCGATAATTGTTACCTTATTAGCATGCAAATTGTTTAATTAATATTATTATGGGGAAGCATACAAGCCGTCCGTCACTTGACCTCCGAGAGCAAGGTAGAGATCAGCTCTGTGCATTTCAAATATATATATATATACACACACACATACACAGAGAGAAAGAACCCCCCCTCCCAAAAAAAACCCTCTCCTCTCTTCCTTATTTCATGTTTCCCGGATCTTTGGCCAGGTTCAAAAACAGAAGGGGGGGGGATAAATCTCTCTTAAAGTACTTGAGAAGGCCCTTTCAAGGGAGGGGTCCCTTTGATGCAGGCCCTTCCCCGTATCTTCCTGTCCTCATCTTTTCTCTATTAAACCGCCCCCCCCCCGCCAAGAAGAGCAGACCCTTTTTCTTCTCTCCCCCCCCCCCAACATCTCCTTTTATTATTTCCAACATCTTTTTTTTTTCATAATTGCTTCTTCTTCGCCGGATTGCGGTCCCCTTTCAAAGCGGAGGCAAAAAAAATTGCGCCCCCCCTTCAGCCCCAGAGCAGAAGAAGGAGAGGAAGGGAAGAAGAAGAAGAAGAAGAGAGAGAGAAAACACACACGCAAAGAGAGGGGGGGGAGAGAGAGAGAGAAAGCAGAGCCCTTGACACGCGGTCCTGGGAGACGCTGCATTTAAATCCTTTTTTCTACAGCCGAGTGACATTGTCAGATGCTGCCTTTAATTAACTTGATAATAAGACGAACAAGCCCCGCATTCTGGACGCGCCTCGCCTGGTATATTTCCCCCCCCCTCTTCCCTCTCCACTTTCTTTCTTTCTTTATCACAATCTCTCTGTTTTATCTTCAGGCAGAGCTTCTTACTCTGGCGGCCGGCTGTTGTGGGCGCTCGCTTGATTTTTTAAAAAAGGAAATATATATATATAGAGAGAGAGAGAGAGTGTCTCCTGGGAAGAGAAAGAAAAAGCCCCCAAATGAAAACCCCGGAAGGGCGAGAGCTCCTCCGCCCAAGGCAGGGAGAAGGGAGGGGTTCGGGGTGCCGCCAGCCTTGGAGAGGGGGGGGGCGTTTGGGGACCCCCCTGGCCGAAGGGAGCTGAGGAAGGCCAGAGGGGAGAGGCTGCATCCCTGCCCTCCCCTCCGTCCCCAGCCAAACCCGAGGACTCAATTTTTAGAAGGTTTGGGAGACGTTTCTTGGAATTCTTTGGGGGGTGCAGCTTCCCCCCCTCCAAGAGATGAGGTTTTTGGGACCGGCGCCTTTGGACAGAACAGAGACAACCCCCCCCCCTTTTGTAAAAAAAAGTTCTGCCCCATAGCTTTCTATAGGGGCCTAGGACCACTTCATAGGGAGAATAGGATGGATTCTCTGATTTGTCGTTTCCTGGCCTTTTGATCTTCCTGGGGGTCCCGAGAAGAATTTGGGGGCATTCCAAGGCTTAGAAACTCTTCCCTGGATCCACAGAAGAGTTGGATCTTCTCTCTCTGGGATCCACAGAAGAGGAGGATCCACTCTCTCCTTCCTTCCTCTTGAGGGGGAAAAAAACTTAAATTGGGTATTAAGGACCTCCGCTCTACCCCCAGCTAAATCCCAAAACCAATTTATGTCTGACACTATGTCTACCTTAACTCCGAATTCAATCCCACCTTACTCCAAGGGGGGCCTTTCTCACGAGTAAGCACCTGCAGGAACTTTGCAACAATCTGTTTAGGATCGCATGTTGTCCCTGAATCCCAGTAACTTCCAAAGGGTTCAGGATTCTGCACTGCGGCCCAAGAGCTAATAAGAAGAATATATTATTAGTAGTATTAGTTTTGGTACTAGCATTATTGCCACCATCATTAATTATTATTATTATTGATATATTCACATATTGGAAGAACTGCGCTGTGACTCAGAAAAGCTCATATTGAATTAAATGCTGTTAGTTTTTTAAGGTGCCCCCTGGAATTTTGTTTAATTAAATCCCTAGTATTACTTTGCAGGGTAATGCTATGACTTCTAAGCCACCTCGACCCCCAGGAAAGCCGGGATATAAATGTTTAACTAAAAATCAATAAAATAATACCTAACCCTCCCCAATGAAAAACTAGACTCTCCCCCCACCCCCCAAGAGCCTACAGCAGTTGTTTCCTAGAGGAACAACTATGTAGAGCCTGTGGAAGGGCTGGGGGTCTTGCCACAGACCCCAGGTCGGTTTTCCTTCTCTCCTCTTAACCCCAGGAACAGAGCGCCCCCTTCTGACAACCACTGCTAACCCAATCAGGAGGACATGGGTATGAAAGGCCTCTGTCGCCTTCGACATATATCTGGGCTGTTTTCCTTCCCCAGGTTCCTTGCTCCCGATTCTCCCATCTGTTTTTGAAATCATCAAGGGGGAGGGGATTCCCAGGCTTCAAGAGAATCAAAGGTCAAAGTCTAGGGGGCCAGAAAAGTCATTTCCCACCTCCACCCCCCTCTTGGAGCAACACCCCAGGTGGATGGCACAGCCAGCCGAGTTCAATGCAGGGAACCAGAGTGGTGCAGTGGTTAAGGGCGGTGGTTTGGAGCAGTGGGCTGTGATCTGGAGAACCTGGTTCGATTCCCCGTGGGGGAGGCTAATCTGGTGAACTGGATTTGTTTCCCCCACTCCTACGCACGAAGCCAGCTGGGTGACCTTGGGCTAGTCACAGTTCTATTAAGAGCTCTCTCAGTCCCACCTATCTCACAGGGTGTCTGTGGTGGGGAGGGGAAGGTAAGGTGATTGTAAGCCGGTTTGAGTCTGCCTTAAGTGGTAGAGAAAGTTGGCATGTAAAAACTAACTCTCCTCCTCCGAGGGCCCCTGTGTTAGAACCAAACCAGAGGAGCCAACCTGAGAGGCAGCATGGGGTAGTGGTTACCATGTTAGCCTGGGGGGAGGGGCTAGGATCCACTACCTCCCTGAGAGGTAGGTTAGGCGGAGAGTAGGTGACTGGCCCCAGTTCACCCAGCAGGCTTCTGTGTCAAAGTGGGGGGAGTTAAGGGGTCGCTGGAGTTTTCGTTCTATTTTGCAAGGGCACACAAACCCAGAGTCGATTCTGGGCCTTGTCTGGGCCTCTGGAAGAAGGGGTCCAGAATTCCTGAGGCCTTGGTCATCAGGGTGGTGGGGACAGAACCGGGCAAGCGGAGTGACTTTTGTTTCCGTAGTTGGGTTGGGGTTCCGGGTGGAATGAATTGCAGTCCACAGGGAGTCTTTGCCTGGGACTGGGGAGGGGGCTTCAGCCTGGCTTTCAGTAGCTTTAGTCCAAATGACCCCTAAGGGCTTTTGCAAAGATAAACTGGAGCTTTCCTGAGCTGCCCTGGGAGAAAAATGTCATACATAAGCAGGCCAAGAGAGAAAGAGAGCGTGAGCGAGCATGAATGCCTAGCTGGGCAGGAAAAGGGAGAATCTGGGAAACTCTAGCCATGACAGCTCTCAGAATTTGGCTGCTCTGTGACCTTACAACAAATAAAAGTCAAGTTTCACATTTTATTCAGCAGACTCAGGTTTAAGAAGGATGTAGACAAGTTGGGAACGTGTCCAGAGGAGGGCAACAAAGATAGTGAGGGGTCTGTCTGGAGACCAAGTCCTATGAGGAAAGGTTGGAGAAGCTGGGTATGTTTAGCCTGAAGAGGAGAAGACTGAGAGGGGATATGAGAACCATCTTCAAGTATTTGAGGGGCTGTCATAGAGAGGATGGTGCTGAGTTGTTTTCTGTTGCCCAAGAAGTCCAGACCAGAACCAACGGGTTGAAATGAAATCGAAAGAATTTCCATCTAGACATTAGGAAGAATTTTCTAACATTTAGAGAGGTTCCTCAGTGGAACAGGCTTCCTCGGGAGGTGGTGAGCTCTCCTTCCCCTGGAGGTTTTGAAGCAGAGGCTAGATGGCCATCTGTCATCAATGCTGATTCTGTGACCTTAGGCAGGTCATGAGAGGGAGGGCATCTTGGCCATCTTCTGGGCATGGAGTAGGGGTCGCTGGAGTGGGGGGGGGGAGGTAGTTGTGAATTTCCTGCATTGTGCAGGAACCCCCAGAAGCTCTCTGGATATCCTTGAGCCAGTCACACCTTCTTGGCCTTGCCTACCTCTCAGGGATGTTGTGAGGATAAAATGGAGAAGTGGAAACAATGTTGGCCGGCTTGGGCCCCCATTGGGAAGAAAAGGGGGTATAAATGATTTAAATATACGAACGTATATAGACTCCCAGGGCAATCCTACGCAGTGAGAGCCGGCGTGGTGGTGTGGTTAGATGCGGTGGACTCTAATCTGGAGAACTGGGTTCGATTCCCCACTCCTCCCCATGAGGCCCGCTGGGTGACCTTGGGCCAGTCACAATTCTCTCTGAACTCTCTCAGCCCCACCTACCTCACAAGGTGCCTGTTGTGGGGAGAGGAAGGGAAGGCGGTTGTAAGCCGGTTTGAGTCTCCTTGAAAAGGTAGACAAAATTGGGGTATAAAAATCAACTCTTGTTGTTGTTGTTGTTGTTCTTCTTCTTCCCCCTAGGTTGCAGTCCTAGGGAAGCTTTCCTGGGAATAAGCCCCCTTAACTAACATAGTGCTTACTTCTGAGTAGACGTGCTGTGGCTTGCAACTCTCCTTGAGGTGATACTCTGAACGTCCCCTCTGCGTCTTGACCACCTCCACCTTGGGGGAACCTGAATAAGTTAGGAAGGCAGCATAGAAATGTTTGAACTAATGGAAAAGTTCAGAGGAAGATTCACAAAACCACCGTTGGAGTAGACCTGGAGTCTGACCCCACACGGCTCCTCTTCTGTTCTTTAAAGTTTCAGTTGGAAACTTTCAAGAGGTCCAGAAAAGGCGGAGGGGGAGAGAAGCGTATCATTTTCTAATCTTGCTGAGGGGCCGTGGCTCAGTGGTAAGAGCATCTGCTTGGCATGCAGAAGGTCCCAGTTTCCATCCCCAGCATCTCCAGTTAAAGGGACCAGGCAAGTAGGTGATGGGAAAGACCTCTGCTTGAGACCCTGGAGAGCCGCTGCTGGTCTGAGTAGACAATACTGACTTTGATGGACCAAGGGTCTGATTCAGTATGAGGCAGCTTCATGTGTTCACGTGTCTTCTAGAATGGGCAGCCATGGAGGATTGTCCGCCCATGTAAGACACCTCTGGATTTCTGATTGCAGCGGCATCCCACGTGACATGAAATCTCTGTGGATGCTGTGTGACCTCTGGCGGCTCATTCACACCATGCCACTGATCCAAGTGATCGACAGGTACGTGGGAACCCCTCCCTGCAGAAAGTGATTTCGGGTCATTTTTACTTTTTGGGGCCAAAGAGGAAGTCTGCTTTTATTTATATATGTGTTTCTTTATATTCTTTGCTACCCAAGTGGGACCCAGAAGAGTTTACAGCGTTTCCCCCTCCTCTACTTTATCTGCACAACAACCCTGTGAAGCAGGTTAGGCTGAGAATACGTGATTGGCCCGAGGTCACCCAGCATGTTTTCATGGCAAGGCGGGGATTTGAACCTGGGTCCACCCACATTCTAGTCCAGCATTCTAGCCACTACCCCACCTTATGGATTTGGGGCAATCCTTACAACTTCCCTGCTAGGCTGGACAGTGTGGACACTCGAACTACAACACCATGCCATGCACACCCAAGTCTTCTAGGTGGCTCCATTCAGCTGGAGCACACAAAATACAATACCTATTCCTTCTTAGAAGTGCCTCTGACGGTTTCGTTACTTTCCCCTTCCACTTTCTTCCAACTTTCTGCAGTGTTCTGGTCCCCGTGTTCTCTCTCCTACTTTTGTCCAAAGGTACCTTGATAGAGGATGGCACAAAGTTGTTTTCTGTTGCCCCAGAAGGTCGGACCAGAACCAAGGGGTTGAAATTAAATCACGAGAGTTTCCGTCTAAACATTAGAAAGAACTTTCCAATAGTTAGAGCGGTTCCTCAGTGGAACAGGCTTCCTCTGGAGGTGGTGGGCTCTCCTTCCCTGGAGGTTTTGACTCAGAGGCTAGATGGCCATCTGTCAGCAAGGCTGATTCTATGACCTCAGGCAGATCATGAGAGGGAGGGCAGGAAAGGTTGCATCAGTATTTGGCTCTCGTGGCCCTTTCTTACATGCCCAAAGAAATGCCAATCGCTACTTTGGGAGAGGAAGCAATTTTCCTCCAGGCCAGATAAACCAGGGATCCTGGAAGGTTTTTTGCCATCTTCTGGGCATGGACTAGGGGTCACTGGTGGTGTGTGTGGGGGAAGTAGTTGTGAATTTCCTGCCTTGTAGAGGGGGTTGGACTAGATGACCCTGGAGGTCCTTTCCAACTCTATGATTCCATGGTTCTATTCTATGATTCCTTATGGTAACCTGCAATTCACATTGCATCTTTATAAGTAATAATAATTAGTAACCCCGCAAACTAAAGGAATAACTCAAGGCAGCAATGGTCTAGTAGTTAGAGCAGTAATACTCTCTCTGAGGAACAAGTGGTTCCCCAATGTGGCATCTGCACCATGTTTCAGGAAAGTGGGTAAGGTGGGGCTTGCTCGGTGGGGCTTGTTCTTGGTAGGTAACCTACCTCGAAGGCCTTTTGTCAGGATAAAATGGAGGAGAGAAGAACGATGTCTGCAGCTTTGGGTCCCCGTTGGTAAGAAAGGCAAGATCTAAATCAAGTAAGTAAATCAATAAAATAGGCAATTTCCCCCCTTGGAACAGCTGCTAGGTAGGCTGTGAGTGTCTCTGAAGTACAGGCCTCATTGCATGGATGGAAGTAAATCTGGCTCTTTTTGGTTAACTGGGTATTAACTGGGCTCTCTGCCAGTCACTAACTAAGTACCCCTTAGTCGGAGTGACAGGCCATGATGTAGGAGGCCCAGGTTCAAATCTCTGCTCTTCCAAAGAAGCTTGTCGGGCGAACTTGGTGCCTTCCCTTAGCCTAACCTACCTCGCAGGGTCGTTGCTGTGGGTCTAAAATGGAGGAAGGGAAAACAAATGGGGCAAGCTACTCCCCCCCCCGAGGGAGGAACGAGGGGTCATAAATGAATAAATAACATAATTAATAAAAATAATTAATAAAAATTAGATGAACCTCGGCGTGTGTGTATAAAATGAAGCTGAGTTTCATCCGACTTATAGTGACCCCAGCAAAGGGGCTTTCGAGGCAAGGGAGAAGCAGAGGTGGCTGGCCATTGCCTTCCTCTGCAGAGCTTTCCTTGGTGGTCTCCCATCAAAGAACTGACCCTGCTTAGCTTTAGGCTAGCCTAGGCCATCCAAGTCAGGGCATGAGATGAACAGAGGTGGCTTGCCATTGCCTGCCTTTTGCAGCAAACCTGGCCTCCCTTCATAGTCGCCTATACAAATATTAACCGGGGTCGACCTTGCTTTAGCTTCCACACTACCCATCTGCAACCTACAAAACATTTGCATGAAAACATGCCTGTCCAGTTCAGCTCATCTTCTGCTTCCAATAACTGAGCCACCCAGATGCTTCTAAAAGATCAGGGTGACTGTCCCTCTTGTTCCTCCACAGTGTCTTGCAACTCAGCTATACTGCCTCAGGACGTGGAGGCTCCATTTTTAGCTATTTTCTTCAAAAGCATTCTAAGCAAATCACCCCCTGTGTCATGCCTCCAACAGTTTTGTTTGGCTTAGGCAGCTTTTTGTACGCATAGTTTTCCATTCTCTGTAATCCTAGACCACCGCATCGTTTATCAGAGGTCTTTGCTGTCTATTGAGTTATTTTCATATTTCGGGATCCACCTTGCGTCTCGGTGAGAAAGGCAGCCTACAAATGAAGATGATAATTTTTTAAAACTTTTATTTGCTGCCTTTCTACCTTGTGGGACTCAAGGCTGCTTACCGTGTAAATAAAACAACAATTTTGAAAAATAAATTAAGGCCACGATTCCAAATCACAATTTGGACTGCCAATAATTTTTTAAAAAAACTAAATTAGTCAAATGCAGTCCTAAATAAAACCATCTTTAGCTGCCTCCTAAAGATCAAAAGAGAGGGGGCCAGGCACACCTTCAGGGGGACGTTATTCCATAACTGTGGGGTTGCCACTGAAAAGGCCAGGCGCGCTTCGTTGGCCATTGGGACAGTCAACAGGCCCTCTCCCTCTGAACTTAGTTCCAGGGCAGGAATGTATGGAAGAAGACAGTCCTTCAGATATCCTGGTCCCAAATCAGGTAGGGCTTTAAGAGGAGGAGGAGGAGGAGGAGGAGGAAGAGGAGGAAGAAGAAGAAGTTTGCAAGTTCTGCAACCTAATTCTGCATTTAATGACCCCTCCTTCAATATTTTCTGGAACCCATTGATCAAATCATGAAAGTGTGTGGGTCTTTCTTAAGCTACTTGTATGGTAATTGGAAAAATAAGGGGAGGCCCTCGAAATATAAAATGACCCTGTATATCTCCTAAAAGAGAAGCCACACCCCATAAAGGAAGTGACTGTCACAGGGATTTTCAGAGTTGTCCTAGAAATCTGAACCTGGTTTTTTCCAACTTGGCTACTACCAAGAGGATTAGACAGATTCACGGAGGCCAGGTCTATCAGTGGCTACTAGCCATGGTTGCTGAATGGAACTTCCACATTCAGAGGCAGTTAACCTCTATCCCAGTGCCAGGAGGCAACATCAGGGGAAAGCCTCGGACCCTATGTCCTGTTGTTGGCCCTCCAGAGAAACTGGTTGGCCACTAACAGCTTGCCTACTAGAATGACCAGTGGTCTGATCTAGTAGGGCTCTTGTATTGAAGAAGTAAATTGTGCTGTCAACTCATCGGAGCCCCATGAAGTTGTACCTCTGGCGTCTTCAGGGCAAGAGACGTTCAGAGGTAGTTTGCTGCTGCCTTCCTCTGCGTAGCGACCCTGGACTTCCTCGGTGGTCTCCCACCCAAGTACTAACCAGGGCCAACTCTGCTTAGCTTCCAAGATCCAATAAGATTGGGCTAGCTTGGGCCATCCAGGTCAAAGTGACAAGGCGACTCTCTGAAATTCCTCTTCATAGGGTTTTCCAGGCAAGTGAGAAGCAGAGGTGGTTTGCAATTGCTTTCCTCTACAGAAGTTTCCCATGCAAGTACTGACCCTGCTTAGCTTCCGTGCTCGGATGAGATCGGGTTAGTCTGGGATATCTGAACCACCATTTACAGGCCCCAAAACATTTGAGCTTTCCTTGAGCCAACTTGCAAGTATTTAAAAAGTTTGTCCTATTGAGAAATCAGTTGCCGCAGTGGCGATATCTCTCAGGTCTGCTGTGTTTTGCTCTTGTGGCCGAAGAAGAAACTCTGTTTTGAAAGTTCAGAAGCTTTTTTTTAAAGCAGTTAGTCAGCCTGGTGGTAGGTATCCTTTTTCTAAAAAGTACAGAATTTTAGAAGGCTCAGAGAAAAGTTCTCAGAAGCTATTTACAGACCGCAAATACACAGAAGGCAATGGTCTTGTTCCTTTAATTTTCTGGCTGGCTAAGCTAAACTAGCCTAGTCCCTCTTTCACTAGCCCACAGGGAGCCCTAGCAAAGTGCTGAGTTCAGATCCACCACCCTTGTGAACCAAGAATCTGGAGGCAATTGTATTGCAGCTTAGAAGCTGGAAAAAGAACGTGACCTTTGTCTTTCTGCTAGACCAGTATCAGCCTGATGCTTCAATTCACACATTAATGCGAAAGAATAATTTTTTAATCTGCAGCAATCTCCCCCCTCCAGTTCTTGTTTCCAGCTAACAACTGCAGACCAGAATCAACTATAGGAGGGGCTGTGGCTGAGGGGTAGAGCCTCTGCTTGGCATGCAGAAGGTCCCAGGTTCAATCCCCGGCATCTCCAGTTAAAAGGACTAGGTGAGTAGGTGATGTGAAAGACCTCAGCCTGAGACCCTGGAGAGCCGCTGCCGGCCTGAGTAGACAATGCTGACTTTGATGGACCAAGGGTCTGACTCAGTATAAGGCAGCTTCATGTGTTCATCCTCATGGGGTGGGGAGTGAAATCTTTTTGGTAGTCAAAAAAAAGTCTGTTGAAGCACTTCCTTTAAAGGAAGTGGGCACTTTTCTTGAGTCTGGTGGAATATGCCTTAATTCCTACCCCCACCTCCCATGTGTTACCAAGAATGCACCAGAGTCTCTTAGCATCTTACATTTCATTACACCATTCAAATGGAGGTCCCAACTGCTCTCCCCAGGCCAGCTGTGCGCCTGTGTGCCAAAATTGAGCGCCATTTGATTTTACGTTACAAATGTTGGTTTTTAAATCAACGCTGAATTGAATTTTGAATATTTTTTTAAATTATTGTATTGTATTTTATGGTGTTTGAACTGTTGTTAGTTGTTAGCCTGGCTTCAGGCGGGA